>NC_134016.1:13833389-14140889 GCF_040712315.1 Castanea sativa | reverse complement strand
ATCACATGAAGAGTATATACACATGGTGCTGGAGACGGACATCCCATAACAAAACAATTGCAAGGTCGTGACTCGCTCACCACTCTTGCTAGGGAAAGTAAAGACAAACCACTATAAGATATCCCATACATTAAATCCTCGTCATTATCAAAAGCTTGGGTATCTGATGTCTCATTGGCCATCTCTTGCTCTATTTCTTGGGTAGATGGAATCCTACTCAATTCTGAGTCAAACCGCTTTTCTATATCATTTTCATATATCCGGTATTTTGCAGCTAGAGTACGAATGCAAGATTTCCTGAGTTGATCAGAAATTAAGAGCTTTACCTCACTAAAATTATCACATTCACAATACCATCTAAGCCAACGGCAAACAACACCAGAAAACCAGTCAATAATCTGGGTATTATCTTGTAAAATAAGCAGAGAAGTTGTACGGGCGTACCCTTCATATGTAGCCAATCCATATCGTAAAAGCCTCTTTTTTATAGCATTAACAGGAGCAATAATCTCTGTGATTGTGTCAGATTTGTTAGAGCTAGAATTCGGCAAGAGAGCAAGGGTAGAAGATGTCTCAGATGAAACATATTCTTTAGCACGGCTCTGAAATTCATAAAAGGAGTCCTTCAGCTCTTGAGGAAGAGATGGTTCTGCAACGTACTTAGAAAGGATAATTTCCTCACTCTTTGCTGCTTTGGCTCTAACGTCTTGCATCCATATCTTCAGTAAGAGCTTGTACCAATGATCAGTTTCCATCCCAGCTTTACGAAAACAGGAAACTTGGCTCAAAACAGACTTACTGTCAGCTAAATGCTTGATTTCAGACTCTTTAACCTTCTTCAAACCATGACCTAGCCATTTCTTACCAATCCTAATGGTCCCGGCATTCCACGCCTCTTCTTTTTGTAAAGAAAATAATTCAACCTTTTCCTTTAACTTGTGAATGGCTTTTACAGCAGGACTTTCTCTAACTCTTCTTCTAACCAAATAGCCCAGAAAGCGAATCCCCTGAGGTCCCTCACATGGTAATATTTCTGTTTCATTGTCAACATCCAAGTGCAAAGAATTCTGCAAGTAACTAAGAATCTCAGACTTAAAACCAAGAGCAACATCTTTGGAACCAGAGACCGCAAAAAATATCTCATCCATGAAGCGACAACAATGAACTCTTAGACTAACATTCTCTTCACTTTTGCAGTTGAGATCATTGCCTTTCAGCTGTCTCCTAAACCAACTGCGCAGCTTGGAATAGGACTCATCTTGATTAGTATGAAAACATGGATTTAGAGCTTCATATTTCATTGACAATCTGTAAAATTCACGGTCAAGGAGGTCAAGATATATATTTATTAGTATCGGAGACAAAACTCCCTCCTGTGGCAGACCATGGCCTTTAGGGAAACCCCCAAACTCCAAATTGAGTACTTGGGAATCAAACATGCTCCAAATGATAGCATGCAAGCTGGGATCTTCTATCTTGTCCTCCATTATTGATTTGAGCTTTGCAAGAATGCAAGCATCCAGTTTTTTATTTATGCATAATGTAAACCACCAATCAGTTTTAGAGATCTCTTTGCTGATGTACTTCAATGCCGAGGAGTGTCCCCTCCCACTTCGACAACCATGAGAAATCTTAGAAAAGTGGGGTTTGTAAACAACTTCTAGAACTATTCTGATGGCTTCCTGAACAACTTTCAACTTTAGATTGGGAAGGACAAGGGTTTCTTTCGTTGCACCCTTTGTTGAGATAGAGAAGGTATTGGCATTGACATCAAAACTCCCACTACAAAGCTGTTCAGCAAGGGATTCAAAAGAGGTTCTGTCATAATCTAATGATGTATCTACATTTGAGTTTAGCCTTATACAATTGTAAGCATCCTGAAGAGTTTCTGGATTGGCAATCACTTTGGCCATTAGGTCTTGAAACTTCTGATTCATGTATTGCTCCTTCACCCTCTTCTTTATGCGGAGTTCAAAAGACCTCTTGAGCTCCATTCGACTCTTGGGTTTTCTCTCGTTAACACAAGAAGATTCTTCAACAAGACAGGCTAAGTTCTCCGCTAATGTCATTTTTCCAATCTCCTTGTCAGTGTCTTTATTAGCGGCAGTGGAAGAAGAATATTCTACACAAGACTGTAATCTTCCAGCAGATTTACCTGTCACAAGTTCTGAATGTCTCAATTTATTCATAACAAAAGCAATACATGAAGGATATTAATAACTTATATAAGAGATTTTTTTTCTTTTTTGGGATAGCTTAGATTATGAAATTTAGAGACTAATGATTAAATAGACAGACACAAGAAATTGCATCAGTTTTTGAGGCTTTTCGTTGTAGCCCATTTAACAAGAACACATTAATTGAGCACTCCAGGTCCTGGAAGTGCAGCCACTTAAACAGCTCAAAATAAATTAAACTATTCATGATGCATGAAGAAAAATCCCCCCCCCCCCAACCCCATCTCCCTGTGGAGAGCTAGGACCATTTGATAAAATGAGAATGGAATGTGAAAGAAGAATATGGAAGCCAACATGCAACAAGAGGAGTTTGTAACAAAGAAACCACTTTAAGTCTCAAAATCCTAGAACTGATACTTTTGCAGAAAAAATATCAAATTTATCTGAATTTTCTATAGTAAGCAACAATCAAAGCACCTTGATATACAATGGTTTATACACCTTGAAGATAGCTTTCAAGCTGGCATATAACAAGTTACCTATAATTGTCGAAAACGATGAAATGACTTCAGCAAAGTTCATGCTTTGAAGTATGGCATGTGCTTTGCAAACACTTGGCAACCCCAGAAGCCTCATTGCTCCTACTGAGACAGCATCTACATGGATTCAAAGAAACATAGAGACCCATTACTTCAAATTTATATATAAGATCATTCCAGTGTACAGAATAGCAAGTCTTTATATAAAGTAATATTTACAAGAAAATGAAGAACAAAGCATGGGAAACTGCATAAAGAGGCATTTTAACAAACAGGTGGTGTGCAATAAAAAGAGTTGTAGAAGTAACTTTTACACATCAACAACCTATACAAAAACATAAGGTAGAGTTCATACCATGTAAAGCTTGCCTAAAAAATGGGTGATTTTTTTTTTTTTTTTTAATTTTCAGATTTTGCTTTGAGAGATTTGTATGTGTTTCCCTCCCAAATGGTTTCCTGGAACTGCCTCTATCTTTTAAACCCAAAACCCACCAATCCGATTGAAATGAATTTTGGGTTTTTTTTCTTTTTTTACCATAAGTAAGATAAATGGGTTCATTGAAGCCCAATCCATTATTAATGAGATTTTTGGTTAGTGTTAGGGTTTTCAGATTTGGGCTTTCTTATCAGGGCTAGATTCGGCCTAAATACGAACCTAGACCATTATTTATGGGCCAAAAGGAGAAATTTTGATTTAAAGGCCCAAATATAAAACCTCCCCTCGCTGAATTTTTTTTTTTTTTTTAGCAAATTACACTCCCTCCTTTAAGGTTTGGGAGAATGTCACTTATCTGTAAACATGTAAGGAATAAACACTTCCCCCTTGAGGTTTGAAAAAAATGACACTCCCCCCTTTCTTTAATATTGGTAACATAATATTCCAAATTTTTATCAGATTTTTTTTTCCAAAATTTTACCATAATTAGTAAAAAGAGCATTCACATAAAAATAAAAATAAAAATGAAAAACGCTTATTATAAAACATATTGCTTAGTCGCTTTTAGTCGCACCTTACCAATTGATATTATATAAGTTTGTAGATTTTTGAATTTTTTAATTACACCTCTCACCAACGCTTTGCATCAAAATTTATGAGATATACACGGACGAAAATTAATTTTGGATTTAGTAAAACTTTTAATGATAAATTGAGGGTAATTTTGGAAATCTACCCTTAACCAAAGGGCAAATTAAGATACATTTTTAATTTTAATTTAACAGAATTTGCTCAAATGAATGTCAAGAGGGAAAATGTTTTTCTTTTTTTTGAGAGAGAGTTTTAACCTATGGCGTCCGCTCCTGATGATATCTCTTTATCATCAGATCAAGACACCAATCAGTTTTTGGTGTAGGCGGAGATTGAACCACAAATCTCTTATACAACCATCAGAAACTTTACCAGTTGAGATGAACGTCATTTTCTCAAACCTCAAGGGAGGTGAGTGCAATTTGACTTTTTTTTCATTAGTTTTTTTTTTTTTTGAACCAAGGCCAAACTCATTTTTGAAATCAATCAATCAATATCTATATAAAAGCAAAGAAGCATGAAGTCGTGCCAAGTGGCACTCTAATTTTGCATTTAGCCTTTTTTTTTTAACCTTTTTCATTAAGTTTTTTTTACAGTTACCCAAAAGTTCATAATAACTTATTTTATTGTTATCTTATTTATATCTCATTAATTGTCTAAGCTTACACCACTAATTTCTCTATTCTTCATGTCTTTTGACATACCCACCATTTTAGTATTTTAAAAAAAAAAAATAATAATAATTATTATTATTATTAAGGACTAATAATAGTAACTAATTGTTGAGGTCTAAAAAAAATATATAATAAGAGAACATGATAAAAGGCCCAAAGAGATGGTACATTGGGTCAATCCGTGGGAAATAAAAATTGAAATAAAAAAAGAGAAAGGTTGGGGCTACAAAAGAAAGAGGGATGATGGACCTGAGGCCCAAAAAGAAGAAAAGGGGTAAGAAGTCCATAGGAAAAAGGGAGAGAAAGAAAAGAATTCAGCCCGCCTGGACTTAAGAAAAAAAAAAAAAAAAGACCAGAGAAAGAAAAGAGCTGGGCAAGGACGCCGGGGGCTGCTTAGGACCTCTGGGTGAACGGCACGGCTAAAGGAGGATTGAGACAGCTCAAAAGGCACTAGGAACAAGAAGCAAATGGACCTTTCTCAAAGCACCTAGCGATGCAGCGCAAGGCCTGAGGACTTAGAAAGCAACAGCTCAAGAGTAAGAAGCCGGTGCCTCGGGGAACCCAAAATAAGAAATCCACAAAAGGAAATGGCTGGGGAAACCTTCGGTTTGACAGAAGAAAACTCCACTTACTGGGAAAAATGACAAAAGGGAAAGGGCGGCCAAAAAGGGGTAAGCCCGAAAAGGGAAGACAGAGAAAAAGGGGCTTGGGGAGAGAGAAGAGCTAAAGATTCAGCTCCCCCAAAAGCACCTTAGAACGGAAGGTCAGCAAGACACTATGAAGAAAAGAACGCCAAAATAAAGGGGCTATGGAAAATAAGGAAATGAGCAGTTATCAGAAAGGCTGAGACAAATAGGGAGCTCTAGTACCCAGGGGGCCAAAGGGGAAAAATTAATGGTACCCCGAAACCCTAATATGACACTATAAAAGAAGAGAAGCAACCAACGTTAAGGCCATTCAGCAAGATAGAATCATTAAGAAAAAAGCTCTGTAAAACTCAAAAAAAAACAGAGAAATATCTCCCGATATCCCAGAAACAGCCACTGTAGCACATGCTTGAATTCAAAAGGATTCAAATTTTGCAAGTCTTAGAGGCCTAGAGAGTCATCTAAGTCAGTAATTTTTGAGCTTATTTGAACCTTGCACTAAGTCTTGGTGAGCTCATTGTAATCCACAACTAAGAAAAACTAATGAAATATTTCCTACTGACTTTAAGGATCCCGAGCATTCTTCTTTATTACGTTTTGTCTGCCTTTGCTGTTTTCCTTGTTAATCAATACATATATTCTCGCCTGCTAGTGTATGTGTATTACAGGAGTTTTGCCTTGTGCATCACTTGGTCTTTAAACAGCTCATTTAGCTGCGGTAGATCAAGCTCAGTCCCTTCAAACTACAACTAGAGGGTCTGGGGTCCTTGTTTAAGCTTGGGCCTGGATACTGTTCAAAAAAAGGACTCTCACACTAACCATATAAGGCCCTAAAGAGAGATAGAGAGAAGCAAAAATGTTATAGATTGTTGAATAAAACACATTGTTTCACTATATATTACCTTAATAAAAGATCTGAGACTAACAAAACATCTGAAAGATAGAGAAAAAGGAATTTGAGGGCTCACCACCTCTGTTATACTGGCTTCCCACTACCATCAAGATGTTGAAACCCCTACGAGTAATTTTTTTTTTCTTTTTGCTTTTAAAAATTAGGGGCTTAAGTATGATTTAAGTTTGAGTAATTTGGTTGAATAGTTTTGTTTTGGGTATATAAGTAGAGAACATTTGGTGTGCAATTTAAAACCATATTCTATTATAATTTAATTTTAAATCATCTATAAGACACATGAATACACACTTACCAACATCATGTACATGTCTTAATGTCGCACTATCGATGAGTAGATGATCGTGAGAGAGTTGGACATACTTTCATTTCATGGTATGAAATATGTAAACACAATACATATTAATTGATTTTCACGGTCCCGTTACTTTTTGCATTTAGGGTTTCATGATTTAAAATAATAATAATAATCTTACCTTGAGAAGACTACAAATATATAATGAAGCTACTAAACTAATTTTTAATATCTCAAAATGCATATGTTTTTTTATTCTAATTTAGTTTACTTTTTATTTATCATATATATATAACATTATCCAAACCTATGTTATGTAAAATATCACAAAATTATCCGTGCATCGCACGAGCAGCTTTCTAGTTTGATTTAATACTGCCAAATTGCCAATTGCTTTAGATCTTCTCTTCTTTTTTCTTTTTTTTTTGAGAATAATTGCATTAGATCTTTTCATTGGTCAAATTTTCAACCAGAGCTAAATTAATTTTACTCCAACTTTTGAATAATGTAAGTTCGGAGAAATCAAATGAAACACTTCTATCCTTATCCAGTCAATTTAAAGCCAATATCTATAATTCAGTGTTCTTTTTCTTTATGGAGTAATATATAATCTTAAGGTAATAATAATCTTACTTTGTGAAGACTACAAATATACAATGAAGCTACTAAAATAATTTTTAGAGATGTTTGGTAACGTTGTTCTAGTAATGTTGTTTGTATTTTTTAAAAATACGTGTGAGTAAAAAAGTGTATGAAAATACGTGTAATGCTATTTAAACACTGAAAACTGTTGTTCTTGTTACACTACTAAACAACCCCTAATATCTCAAAATGCATATATTTATTTACTCAAATTTAGTTTACTTTTTCTTTATAAGGTAATATATATATATATATATATAAAACATTATTTAAAACTGTCTTACAAAAATATCACAAAATTATCGGGCAGGTTACTATTTTGATTTAGTACTGCCAAATTGCCAATTGCATTAGATCTTTTCATTGGTCAAATTTTCAACTAGAGCCAAATTCATTTTATTCAAACCTTTGAATAATATAAGTTCGGAGAAATCAAATAAAACACTTCTATCCTTATCCAGTCAAAAAAAAAAAAAAAATTCTTTGGTCAAATTTTGCAAATGTTGAACGTACTTATATCATTATATTTGCACTTGAGTGTGTATATAAATAATTATAAATGTACACTACTGGTTAGAGCAATCGCATCAGTTCGTTTATTTTACACATCTATTTTTACATTAAAAACCTACTTTTTCTATTTTATACGTTCATTTATACAAAATATCCACACCAGTTCATCCATTTTACCATCTTTTTTAATTAAATAATCAATTTTTCCAAATTTTTTATTATTTCGGTTAACTGCCTTTTATATCCCGTGGTCTCTCTTTCTCTCTCTCTCTACCCATTTTTTATGATTATGCTCTCTCTCTCTCTCTCTCTCTCTCTCTCTCTCTTTATACCCATCTCTCCGATCCACAGCACCGATCTCTGATCCCAGCCGCGATCTCCGATCCACGCACCGCCGATCCCAGCTCCGATCTCCGATCCACACACCATCGATCTCAGCTCCAATCTCCGATCCACGCACCACCGATCCCAGCCCCAATCTCCGATCCACGCACCACCGATCCCATCTCCGATCTCCAATCCCCAGCTCCACCGATCCATAGCACCACCGATCCCAACTCCGATCTCCGATCAGGCAAGACCCAGCTCCGATCAAGCACCAATCTGTCTCTTTGTTATTTTTCCATGTGGGTTTGTTTGTGTGTGGGTGTGTTTGTATCTCTGTGTGTGTGTGTGTGTGTTTTTTTTTTTTGAGCAAGTGTATCTCTTTTGATTTGTTTATGGATGTTCCTGAGTTTGTTGAGTTTGTTGAGCTTGGAGGAGAGAGAAAAAAAAAGGAGCGAACAGGAAATGATTAAAATAATAAATGGACGAGCTACAGTAGCCGTGTGTATTTACATGGTTACTGTAGCTCGTGTATGAATTTTCACAATTTTACATCTTTTTAGAAGCACTAATGTATGACATTTTTGAGGCAAAATGTGTAAAATTGATATGTTTTTTCATTTTACATGATTTGCATCCACTGATGTGGATGCTCTTAAGGTGAATCCATGTTATAATAATAATATAACAAAGTTAGGAGAGCAAGAGACTCTTATTTAGTTGATCAGTTCATCATACATATGTTATGTAAATGAAAAAAATCTCAGTGAAAAAAATATTGGATTTTGTAGAACTATATAACAGGATGTTTGCATTAGCGCACCAAGAGTTTTTTTTTTTTTGTTGGTATTACTGTATGAAATAGAGTTTTAACGAAATAATTTTTAGTTGGACAAATTTTTCGGTATGAGCATTTTAGGAGGTGTTTGGTTTGTGTTTTTAAACAACCATAACATTACACATATTTTCACACACTTTTTCACCTACACATATTTTCACAAATGTTTTCAAATAATATTTTTTAATTTTTAAACATATGTACTAAACGGGTCCTTAATCTTCTTGAAAAAAGAGCTTTAATGATAAAGCTCAAGTTTTGGGTTTTATAACAATTTCAACTTTTGGCATTCCATAAAGCTCTTTGAGAAAGTTGTTTAATATCTTCAATTTTTTTTCCCCCTGAAGAGCCCTAAACACGCCCCAAAACTTTGAGGGATGCAATATGTGTTACATGCGTGATCCATCAAAATTTTAGGGAGTTGAAACCATTGCCAACTGTCGACGTATAGGTTGTCGACCAAACGAGTGAGCATAAATCATCGATAAATTTGGTCAAACCCTTGATGAGTGAGAGAACACCTAAATTGATACTTGAATTGAAAGCCTTTGTTTTATAAAATCTTTCCCCAGGTCAACAAGATGGTACTCTTTTGTGGGTCTATGTACAGTCCTATACGTAACACGTCCAAACAAGTCCATGTTTGTGCCAAAATTTTAATGATAAAATTTAGTTACAAAATTGGTTGTAAATTAAAGTTACAATCTTAGATGGTGAATTTTGACAAATTCATAATTGGATTTCATTTTTTTCTTATATCCTTTATGTTTGTAAAAATTCTATAAAATTAAAAATCAATAGTTTTGTTATTAATAAATTGTTAAAATTGTAAATTTTTGTAGTTTAAAATTAGGCATAAAATATAAGCTTATAGATTATATAGTAAATAATATCCGAATGACATAAAATTTGATATGTGTATTAAGAGTATAAAAAAAAAACATAATTCAACTGTTAGATTTTCAAAATATGTAATAATATTAAATTTTTAAAAAAAAAATTATAGTCTTACAATCAATTTTGTAACTAAATTTTATTCAACACATAATTCAATGGTTAAAATTTTAAAATATATAGTAATATTAAATTTTTTAAAGAAAATTGTAGTTAGTTTTATAGCCAATTTGGTAACTAAATTTTATCCAAATTTTAAAACATTTTTTAAAGAAAAAATTTAAGGAAAAAAAATCATTATTTTTCTATCGCGTGCAGTAAGGGTCATGGTTTTTCCGTCTTTTAGGGGATCTTGTCATTCGTCTTTAGCACTAGATTTTGCCAATAAGTCATTGTCCCTTTCCCTTTCAACCAAAGCTGCAGCATTAGACCAAATTAAAAGCTGCATTAGACAAGACTTTTTAATTAATTTATTATCTTACTAGTCATTACTTGAGCTTTTTATTTTTTATTATTATTTTAATGTAAGCTTATTATACAATATATATTCTAAGCATTTAAAAAAAAAAAAATTCTTTGTAGTTCATTATTGTTCTTATTATTCTATATATTCTAAGGTGAAATTTAAATCTAGCAATTAGGTATTTCCTATTCCCCATATTGTCCTAGCATCGGATTTGGATAAAAATGAAATCTGGCTACTTTATGGTGTAATGCATGAAATCTTATTATGTAAAATAATTAAATTCATAATTTTTTATAATTTAAAATTCTAAAATAATTGGCAATTTATCATATCGAAATCATCATCTTCTTTAGTTCATATAATAAAAATATTATCAATGTTATTTTCCTAAGGTAATTATCATAGAAGAGTGTTAAAATCTAATAATAATTTATACTTTCTAGGCTTTTACTGTGGGATTTAAACTAGCAATTAAATTATGTACTGCTTTTATATTAATTTATCTCAAAATGTCTTTGTTAAAAGGGTCCAATTAATGTATGTTTTAAAATATATATATATATATATATATATATTAAGTTCATACTTCATAAGATAACTATTACCAATATTATTTTCTTAAGGGAACTATTATAGAATTCTTATCATACTATTTATTTTCTTAAGGGAATCATTATAGAATTCTTATGATACTATTTGTTTCGTTCGTATAACAGTGTGTACATATATTATTGAATATGACTTTTGGTGTCAAATTTTCATTATTATCAAAAATTAACCTTATTGTTTAGATAAAATTAATATTTCCAAATACACAAATTAAGGAATTCTTTTCTTCAAAAGATTGAAAGAAAAATTGGAAAAAAAAAATTTAATCAACAGTTAAATAGTCAAATTGATAAAATCCATTAAATATATTTAACTCCAAAACCCATTTTTTAATTCATAAATCATAATTATAATTACTGAAAATTTTGAAACTCTTTTACACCCAGACTGAGACTAGTAAGAAGAAGGATGGCCTAGTTAATCATGACAGAGTAGGTGTATTATTATATGTATCTAATCAGGTCTGAAATGTGAATCCAAAAGGCAAAAGTGTTAACCCGAAAAGTGATGAGAATCTAAGATAGATATCTTTTTATTCATTGATTCCCAGTCCACACAACACAGCCCTAAAAAAGAGGAAAGGGAAGAGAAAAGAAGAGAGGAGAAGAGACATTAATGCTGAAGGTGACTTCAAGTTGACCATTAATTAGAAGCGACGACATATAAGGCAAAAAGGTTGTCTTAAGTCTTAACTTCACCTTGATGAGCTGGGCGTAAACCTCACGCTTATTATAATGTCCTTATCATCTACACGTATGTATTCACAAGGAAGAAAAAAATAAATCTCATTCACATTTATATTTGAGCAGTCGGAGCAAGACGCTTCTATGATGTGGTTTCTGTTAGTTCAACTAGTTTTACTACATGATGTGGTTTCTGTTAGTTCAACCCAAAAAAAAAAAAAAAAGTCTTTAATAGTTCAATTTTTATCTACATCAAAAAATAGATTGATATTATGGTTTGATGATATAGTTATTATAAAAAATAAACACCATATGTTAAAACTCTCTAAAAAAGAAAACCCTTCAATGTTGTGCCACGATGGTAGTAGCCTCAGTGGTATATGTGATGTGATGTTATTTATTACTGTCATATGTTGTGTTATCAATGAGTTCACATGGAAACTTTTTTGTTTCTATTTAAAAAAAAAAAAAAAAACTCATTTTAGGTTGTGTTTGGTATTGGTTGAAAAAGATAGATTTTTTTATTATTTAATTTATTTTTGCTACTATTTATATGTATTACTGCACTTTTTGGTACTATTTATGAGTTTTACTGTATTATTTCAGCTATTTTTTACTTTTATCTATTGTATTTTCAACAAAAAAGTATTCAGTTTAAACTAAATAAGCCGTTTCCAAATAAATACTTAAGTGTTTAATTTTATTCTTCACCAAATCACATGTCGTGCTTATGGTTTTTAATATTTTATTTTCAATGAAATTTTATGTCTCAGTATTTCATTTTCTATTTCACTAATGACAACTTATTGCATATCATATTTTTTCTTTACTTATATATAAAATAATCAAAATTTTAAATAAAAAAATCATACACATGATAAATAGTGATAGATAAAATATAGAGAAATATTATATTTAAAACATTTTCACAATAAATCATAAGTGATAAGTTGTTATTTACTATTACAAATGGGCAAAAAAAATTTAAATTATAAATTTAAATTAAAACTAATAAAAATTTAACATTTATAATTTGTTGTGAAAATATTATAAACTATATACGTCTCTAAAGTATATCTTCTTGTAAGTCACAATTAATGAATAAAAGAAGAAACTAATGAAAAGTAACGGAAATCAGAGTGCAAAGAAGAAAAACAGGGTGCAGAAAAGACAAATAGAGAATCAAAGAAAGTGTATTTGTGAGAAAATGAATATAATAATGAGATACGTGGAAATAACAACGTATCTCTCTTCTTCTTTTTTTTGAAGGGAAATAATAGTAGATCTGTAACTACCACAGCCAAACATAATGGCTATAAAGCCCTTGTAACAAACTTAGTTGAAAATGAAACATTTTTCATAACTTGCTGATTTGGATAATTTGGATACGAAAGATTTGAATTATAAATGTCGTTATTAAAAACATCATAAATAGATACAAGGCTTTTGGCATTTAGCTAAAAATTATATAAATGGTTAGTAGTAATGAAACCTGAAAGCACTTCAGGCTATGACAAAGTCATGTACTGCCAATGCATTTTGAATGATTTAGACTTTTAAATTTATTCAGGTCTAAAACAGAAGTATAATACCATTAAATTCTTTGTCTTAAGATTCAATATTTAGCTACCAACCGCATATATGTTTGGGGTACAGGAGGGGCAGGGGTCCAGATAGTAGCATTGAGATTTCTAATCATATATATATATATATAGAGAGAGAGAGAGAGAGAGATTGTTGGAGACTAACTAAATTGGTAACTGGAGCTAGTGTGCCTTTAGCATCAATTTATTTAACTTTTTATTGTTCACTTTTTACAAAAAAAAAATGTGCTAAAGGCATATTCTTACTTTAAAAAAGTGAAAAAAAAATATTTTAAAAAATTATATATAAAAGGTAATAACTAAAAGCTAAACGAAAAAGCTGAAGGCAAAAGAACACGTCAAAACACAATAGCTGCCTTTGTAGCTCAAATCTTACAATTAGGTTTAGCAATGGAATCTAAACCAGATGTCAACTAAGAGTTCTAGCGGGTCTTGTGGGCTATACATTGTTTGTGGCCGCATACGCTTTTTTTATTTTATTTTTTTGGTTACCTTGATGTTGTTGTTGTGCAGATGTTAATTAAATCTACTCTTGACCTTGATTTAAAAAAAAAAAAAAAAAAAACTCAAATCACGTAATTAACTTATAAATTTTTATCAACTTGGTTCTTTTGTCAGATTTTTACCAACTATCGCTTTGAAAAAATAAGAAAAAAGAAAAGGAAAAGAAACCTTGAGTGACCATATATGATGTATAGACTATTATTTTAGCTATAAAAAGATAAAAATGAAATATAGACTATCAACAATATGTGTAGGATAGGATTATTGCTTAACAAGTTAACATCTCCAACAAATAAATGCATAAAAGAAGCCATTAGTTTGGTCGATAACTTTTTAAAACCGTGGGGAAGGTGAGCTCTTCATAAAAATGCAGCCCAATTAATCTTTGCTAGAGACAAACTTGACTTGAAATTTACAAAGAGCTTACCTTCTCCACGGTTAAAAAAATTTATCAATCAAACTAAAGGCTTCTATAGGCATTTAAAAAATTTATCGATCAAACTAATGGCTTCTATACACATTTATGACTCAAACCCGCTAAAACCCAACCTTGATCTGTAAAAACTCGTGTCGTGTTCGTAGATAGTGCCAAACATTGATACTTCTACCTCAAACACAATATATGTGTAAAGGGGACAAAATGTAGAACTTCTTAATTTTTGAGGATGGAAATAGAACATACTTTAAATTTTAAGAACAAAATTAGAATTTATACTACATTTTTTGGATAAAAATATATATATATTTTTTATACAAGATAGAAATTCTACTTTAATCTAATTTAAATGTATATGTGTGTGAAACTCCCTCCTGAAGACTTGAACCCCGGCCCTTTACTCCCCACACCCCACAAAAACTTATACTTATGAAATTAAAATACTCAAAAACATGTAATAAATTAAAAGAAATTCCTTTTATTTTGATTTCCATTACCAAAGTAATCCATTATCATTACTTTATTATTCCCACATTGGTTTACTCCCCCCCTCCCCTTCCCTCATTTTTTCAAGCTTAATAAGGGTCCGTTTGGTTGAAGGGTGGAAAAAGAGAGGGTAGAAAATAGTGAAAGGATGGAAAAGTAAGAGGATAGAAATGATTTTAATTTTTCTCCTTTTTGTTTGGTTGAGAGTATAAAAGTGGAAGGATGGAAAAAGTGAGTTTGTCTAAATTTACTTATATACCATTGTTAAAAAATGATGCCTAATTATAACAAAAAAAGGGATAAAAAAAAAATCAATCACATAAATTTATTAAAAAATAAAAATCATGTCTAGAAAAAAAATCACCTCTAGACAAGAACAAAAACAAAAAAACACAAAAGAAACAAAAAAAGAAAAGAATATGAGCACTTGACGTGTAGGAAGCCTGCCAAAAAATAATAATAATAAAAGAGGAAGAAGAGGCAACGTCTAGAAAGGAAAAAAAAAAAGAAAAAAAAGAAAAAAAAAAGAGGAGCAATGTGGACAAGCTCATGTGCAACTACATATGAGCATTTTTGTCTAAAAATGATGTCTAATTTTTCCCTTCAGTTTTTCTTCATTTTAGAAAGAGAACTTTTTGGTGGCCACGGGGAGAAAATATTTGAATCTCACTATTTATTTTCCTTCCTCCTCACTCAACCAAATACACTTCAAAAAGTTTTTATTTCTATTTTCTCTCCAAAGTTTTCCATCCACCCTATTTCACCTCCAAACAAACACATCCTACGTGTTAGTTTATTTTTTAAATGTTATTTTTTTATACAGTAGAGAGATAGGAGTAAATTTATAAATATCATTTTTTATTTTACTTTTCTTCTCAACCACATAAAATAGTTTTTCTATTTTCCTACTTTTTCACCCTAAACCAAACGCTCATAAGAGTTTATATATATTTTTTCTATCCTTCACTTTTCCATCCTCTAACCAATCAAAAGACTAATGACCTAATAATGAATATTCCACACAATTCTCTTGCGAGAGAAGTTGTAGCTCCCCATAGTCATAAAGCATGGCTAGCCAAGCACAAATTTCCGCACAATTCGAGTAGTGGCATGATTTCTTTAACATGTCCAAACACGTGGTTTATGATTACAGTGGGAAACCCACCAACAGATGGACCCTTTTTCATGGAAAATTAACTCACAAACTATCATTATAATGGGCCTAGAGGGTAAAAGTACACTTATAGTAAGTGTAGAAGAAGACATGTCAATAACTCAAAACTATTATTATTAGATTTTTTAAAATGATGGAGCCATGGAAGGGAAAACAAATAGTGAATTTGTGGACTCATGATATCAATTACCATGTAAAAAGAAATACTATATAAGAAATCATGGAGGGGTTAGTAAATCATTTTCATGAACTTTAGAGGGAATTTATGGCAAATAATAGGTAAATTTTACATGTTAGTGTTAAAGTAACTAAAGTTCCACAAAATTACGTGTGCTCCTCAATTACATTGTTGAATTAAATTTGGTTTTTTTTTTTTTAATTTTTCATGTAGTGATGATTGAGTAGCATCTTAATGCAATATCCATCATCAAATTCTATCATTTAGTGGAAGTTGATATGTTCTAATGGCGGACAAGATAGTGTTCAACGGCCACAATTTCTCCGTATTAATCTCTAGTTTTATTCATTGTTGGCCCTTGTTTTGTCCTTTTGTTGCTTGGAGATCTCTCTCTCTCTCTCTCATGGACCTTACAATTTCGTTTTGCCAAACTTACCCATTGTTAGGGGCACATTTAATTAGGTTATTGCCTACCCATTCGATAGAGATATATGGGCTTTTAATGATTTATTGGAAAAAATAAAATAAAAGAAAAGGAAAGAAAGTAGGCTGTCTTTTCTCCCCTCATTATGCATTTGTTTTGTATGTAATTTGATAATAAATTACATTGGAAAGCAATTCGCTTCTGTTAGGTTTGGAAGATGACTCAAACCACTATCAATAGTAATTACAAAATAGAATAAAATAAAAAGGATTTGCATCCTAAGACTTAGTCTAATTTCATCTCATCTTATATCATTTGAGTTAAAATAAAGCGCCTTAATGTCCCATTAAAAAAGAAAAGAAAAAGCTCCTTAATGTATCTATTATTATTTATTTTTATAAAAGGAAATGATTCTTAGCCTTTAATTAGGCTATTTCACTTATTGCTCATAAGACAACTTAGAAATCCCGCAAATCAATAATACGGTGGATGAAACTTTGCACCTTTAGATTTACGACATATCTTTTAAGTCCAATATACATGCTATTTAGGTCTATTATCCAAAATGCTTATATAACAGCAACAACAACAACAACAACAACAACAAAACATTAGACCCAAAAATTTGAGGTCAATTATAGATTTTCAATAAATTAGTATAACATTTATCTTTTATCAATAGGGACTATCTCCATTTATAAGCAAATTTTCTCATAAATTTTTCAGTAAAGTTCACGTATAATTTAAGTCCTACAGATATAACTATTATCCAAAATGCTCATGCTCCCTGTTAATCTTCCATCAAAGTTTACGTATAATTTAAGTCCTACATTTATAACTTGTTTTTTTTTGGGATGTAAACTCATTTATAACTATTTCTCTAGTAATGTGGACTGCTCGACCGCCATCATATGGTTGGAAACTTTGGACCCTACGAGCTGCTTTAAATTGACTATTAAAGGTATTAATATGAAAGTTTGGCAGCAGTCAAAAGTCAAGAATTTTTTATTCTATACTTACTTGGGGAACCCTCCAAGAATTTTTTTTTTTGGATGCATGTTGACCTTAATTCCCTTGTGCATCCATGTACTCAAATATTAAGTGCCGTCTCATTTCGAAATCAGATTCCGTAAAAAAAGAGTTGAATTTAATTGGTGAAAAAAAAAACAAAAGCAAATAAATATAGGTACAAAACTACAAAACTACAACTCATTCGACCAACTTTACCAGAAATTTCGGCCATTTATTCTAGAAAACTAAGGTTCTACTAGAAAATATGGTGCGTGAATATTTAATCAGCATAAACATATATGAAAATTATACTTTGTCGATTCTTGTAAGTTGTGATGCAACCAAATACGCAATAGAGAAAACAAAAGAAGGGTTTCTGGAATTTTTTTTTAAAAAAATGTTATTTTATGCTATCGGCTAGCGGGCTGCGGGGGTTTCACTTTCATCACCAAAGTAATAATATAAATTGTAATAAATTTATAAAAAGTATTTATCGAAATGTACAATCTTGTGTGGATTGACTGACTTTTCAATACTTCACCTAAACAATTTTTTTTTTTTTGCTATTCTATGTCCAAAGCAGTTTAGTGTGATGTCACACGTACTTATAAATTATAATATACTTGTGGCTTTTACTAGGACCAGGAAAAAGGAACTAGAAAGAGAATTTGGTTAACTCAACTTGAGGAAACTTTTTAACTTGTAAAAATTTAGAGCCGATGAAGTATGCAATTTAACCATGGTGAAATAACTTAAGGTAAGGGGGAAAAAGCGTTTATAGTGATTAAGGCAGCAAGTTCTGTTCATGCACAAGGAGATGTGTTGATTGTGATTCCATTGGGTGGTTCTCCTATAATTGCTAGTCTCATGAACATTGTGACTACCATTCCATTACCCCCCACATATCTCTCTCTCTCTCTCTCTCTCTTTGGGACACAATTTTCTTTATTTTTATTCTTCTTTTCAAACTTATGTGGTGGATTCAAACTTCAAACTTCAAAGACAATTGCAATTATTATTATTTTTTCTTTTGTTAAGGTGGGTCAGTTTGACTGAATTGATATTATATTGATACTGAGAGAGGTGGGGGGACCAATCCCACAATCAAAGTCCTATATCATATTACTTCCACTCTTTCACTAGGATAAGGCCTATTTTTTTTGGTCCTCTCTGCCGTTTGTATGTTGGTGTTCTCATCTGATTCCTCCAACTAAGATTATACACTTTTGCTCATGTGCTGTCTGTCAGAGTGGACTGCAAAAAACTCACAACACTCTCTCACTTTCTGCAAGTGTGGACTGTGTAAGTCCTAAGCTTTTTACTTATCCTTACTTTTCTCTGCTTCCATTCCTTCACTTCCTTATATCTTCACACTCTATTTCTTGTATCCTCTTAGAGCTTTGATAACTCAGTTCCATTTATCAATCTTATATGTCGTTGTTGCACTCCTAGCACTAGTATCTGATATGAAAGAACCCACCTCCACCATAACTGTCATACAACCCCACATTTTGCATTATAAGTACATCAGTCTTTTCACTTCCTAAAAATACATCTTGATGTGGTATGTTTTAGCACTCGCTTCTGACTTCTTATGAGAATCACAATTTAACCAATTCCTTGTATTTATAAACAAGGGTATTCAAATTCTTTTTGTTCTTGAATCTGCTGGTGTTGGTTCTCCCATGAGAGAATCTCACATGTCCGTTCCCCACTTGTTTACATGTCCAATTAGTCTAGACTTGTTCAAAGATCCAGTCACTTTATGTACAGGCCAAACCTATGACAGATCAAGCATAGAAAAATGGCTGGCTGCAGGTAATCTCACATGTCCTATCACAATGCAGAAGCTCCATGATCCATCCATGGTTCCTAATCACACGCTACGCCATTTGATTGATGAGTGGCTTCAAATGGGTAACCAATTTGATCCTGAATACTTGGCAACAATTGATTCTTTAACTGTACTAAAACACAACCTTGAATCTCATGATGTCACCTTAGAAAAAAAGCTCCAAACACTTGAAAAGGTACGAGTTTTATCTGAGGCATCTACATCCAGAAATTCATGTTTGATCCAATTACGCTTCTTGCCTCTACTTTTGCAACTAGCTTTCGGAAAAGTAAAAGCCACACTCTCCGAAGCCGAAGACTATTTAAAGTTTGTTGACGTAGCACTTTCTTGTGCTCTAAGATTACTGCCTCTCGGTGAAATGGAGTGTCTGAATATGCTTAACGAAGAGTCTAAATTGGCTTCATTCCTAGAATTATTTGAGCACGGCACTGACACGGTCAAGATAAGCTTGTGTCTTCTTATAGAGGCAATATCATCATCTTCGGAGACAAAAGAGCTTTCTGCTATGCTTGGAAAAACCAATGATCTCTTGCATAAGGTGGTTCTTCTTGTTCGCAATGGTTCCGAGGCTGGAATTAAAGCCTTATCGGCTTTATCTTCATTGCAGTCTAATCGGGAGAATTTGGTTAGAGAAGGTGCGATAGATGGACTCATAACCTATATTAAGAGTGCTGAAAGAGGTGAAAAAAACTTGGCACCAATGGCAATGGCAACACTAGAGAAGCTTTTAGGACTAGAGACTGCAAAAGAGGAATTAATTAATAACCCAAATGGCATTCATGCTATTGTTAGGATGGTTTTCAGGGTATCGGATCATGAAGGCAGTGAGAATGCAGTTAGCTCGCTTATGATCATATGCTATGATTCCTTACAGGCAAGGGAAGAAGCAATTGATGCTGGAATTTTGACTCAATTACTATTGCTTCTGCAAAGCCAGTGTAATGGTAGGACCAAAACAAAGGCAAGAATGCTGCTCAAGCTGCTTAGATCCAAGTGGGATGAAGATTCTAAAAATGTCTAGATTATATACAGTATGGGATGTCTGATATGCCTATGAAGATAGTGCATGTGCGGGGTCGGTCTTTCTATGTGTGTATTGGCTTCCTTAGAACTTTATGTGTACAAATCATATATGTTCTCTTATCATAAATTGAAAATTCAGAAACTTTAATGTAAGCATCTACTTTAGTTGGATCCCGATTCATGCCAGTCAAGCCAACTAAAGGGGATTCTTACATTGGCAGATTCTCTCAAAAGTTTGAGGAGATTTCATTATATTGCTTGCCATGGTAACAAAGAATAACACAGTTCATACTGTGATAGCAAGTCAGTCTCCTAACTCTGTGATGTAATCCTTTTTTGTTTGGTATTAAAAAAAAAAAAAAAAATACTGTGATTTCAGTCCCATATCACTATATACTAGAATCTCATTAACGAAATCATGACTCAAAACCCTCAAACATATACATACTAATACCACAGTAGAATTGTTGTGTTAATACTTAATGTGTATAATAGAATCATGCTACATTATTACTAGTCTCAATCTTATTGAAATCATGTGTTAAAAAGGCCAATGAGCAGGTTAGTGATGCTATTACGAGCCTTCCATGTAGCCTCAAAAGAAAAATAGTTGATGTGTTATTAGCCGTTCGATAGCCTCATTCATGGATTTTAAACTTCTTATTAGACAAAATTTAGGCAGATTTATTAAAACCTCATCCCATTTGAAGTTAATCCATGTGTCATACCCTGTGTGAAATAATATTAAAAGGCATCCTTATCCTCCTTTTTTAGAGATTGATTGGAGTTTGAACTTTGAAAAGTCGCATGATCATCATTTTGGGAGTTGCAAGTTGCAACTAATCAGAAATCAGCTAACTCAGTAATTTGTCTCATGTCATCTCAAATTGAATGATCACTAGTGGTAGAAACTCTGTAATATATATTTTTTCCCCGAGTGTATCAAGTATTCGTCCATGCATTTGTGCCCCTAAACAGTATGAGAACCATACGGAACAATCTTAATTCAATCATTCTAGAAATTGAGTGAAAAATAAAAAGTTTTAACTTGTATAAAAACTAAACTGGCCAAAACTACAATCCTTATTTAAAAATCTTATATCAATAATTTTTTCTATCATGTATTCATTCATGTACAGGTATATGATATTACATTGCATGACCTCAGGGCTGCTCACTATCACAAATGTCTAGTCAAGAGAGCAAGGCACTTTGTACATGCAATCCATTGCAGGGAAGAAGTTTCTTCTTGTCTATTACTATTAGGGATGTCAATTTCCTGGATAAAACCATATTGGAAACAGCATCTAGTTGATTGGACTTTCGGATCATATGAATATTTGCTTGTCTTTTGATAAAGTGAAACGGTATAATTTAAGAAAGCATAAAGGGAATGAAAATGGAAAATTTTAAGAAGGCAACAGTTGAACCAAATGATTTATTAGGTTGAACAAACTGAAAAAACTGCAAATAATAAGGAATAGGAAATGATGTTGATAATGTTGCGCAACAGGAGTTTTACAAAATTGATTGTAAAGCCTTCATTATTACTAGCTTCATCACATGTGCTTTTTGCGTGTGTAATTTAGTGGATAAAATAATTTAAAAATTAACCAAAGATGAAGCTTTTTTTTAGTGGTCTTAATTTGTAGAAAAAAAATTGTTTTATTTTATTTTATATATAAAATTTTCATTTTGAAAATCTAATTTATAAGTAGATAAAGTAATTTAAAAATTTACAGGAAAGTGGTCCTATTGTTTAGGCAATGTTTTAGTGGGAGTTAAAGTTGCATTTTTACCAGATTGTCTTGTAGTTTTATCTCTACTTAAGCTTAAGCATAGGGGTATATGAGCATTTTTGAACTAAAAAATGAAAAATCTAAACAGAGAAAGTCCCTTAAATAATAGTATAGATACCGTGTATAGATGCACACGCATGCTTGCGCGGCCACTCATACACACAAACACACACAACAAGTGGTCAATTTGCTTTGTTTTGTTAATTACCATTACCAAGCCATTCCAGTGCGCACATAGTTTCACATTGATCCATTTGGAGCAGAATTCGGGGCATACCAAACTAAACTGAAGAATGTTTTTTGGGAGGACCCACAAACGGCCATACAAGTCAATGATAATTTGTGAGTGTTCTTTATACCTTTTCAGAATTGAGAATAGGCATGCACTCAAGGATTGCAATGGTCCATATTTTCGGCAAAATGACACCATCTCTACTTTTGCCCAAGAACAGGGTAAAAAAGTTCGAAGAAAATTGGCACTACCACAGTGGGGATATGTTACAGTACCAAACAGCCGTCACAACCTTTTGATTGGGTCAAAAGTGAAATGCCACTCTTATCTCTTTTCTTTTTTTTTTCTTTTTTTTTTTTCAGTCAATTCCTACATGAATAATGTTTGATACGTAAGCTTGAATACTTGGTTTAGCTGAGCTAATCTCTACCAACACAGTAACACTTTTAACACATATGGAAATTATGAAAAAGAGACCAATTTGAAGCAAACTTTTTGGATTGTGGACTAATAAATGAAGTGCCAGAATTGATCAGGCATTGGTCATTGTATGAGATATACATGAAAAACTTTGATACAAAAGTGATTTTACACTTACCATTATTCAAAAGCAGTTAGGTACAGATTATATTGAAACGCACGGATTAGTGAAGCCATGGTCATATTAGTGACAACTGACAACACTACCACACGCAAAATTAGAGAAAACAATTGCTTTTGCATTGAAACATCAGACATCAAATTCATTTTGTCGTCAGTATATTGGACTATCAATAATAATAATAATTGACAAAGACAATTGGAAAACCAACACATTCCGACCTTCCCCACCCAATTAAAGAGAGGAAGTGTGAAAAAGGAGCAAATGGATTTTGATATAATAATACTAAACTTATACGACAGAGCATATTTATGGAGAGCCTAATCTAACCCTGTTCTTAGTCATCAAATCCAAGTAAGACTAGGTTGCTTGATTTGCAAGTACAAGTTTAGGCTTTACAACATGTTTGGGCTCAATGGGCCCCCTAATATATATGTAACTGGGAAAAAGGAAAAAAGAAAAAGAAAAAAAGGTGAGAGATTTTGTTTTGTTTTTTGTTTGGAAGATTGTAAAGGAATAAGCTGAATTATAAATTGGTAAAAATGGTGAATAATGATCAAAGAGAGACTAGGTTAAGGAATCTTCTACCTAAAATTTTTCCTTTCATTATTGGCCTGAAGAAGGGAAAACCTTCTAGTAGTGTACTAATTGGACTTCAACATTAAATTAAACTATAAAGGTGCTATTAACAAATGCAGGTAGACAACTATGGGCATGGACTAAGTAATATTGGACAAAGAAAAAGAGCGCAAAGCGAAAAAGAAGGAATCAAAAATGTCTTTGGCTACCAGCATAGTAAAAACCTTATACCACACTCCACCCACATCCCCCAAACCAAGCAAAAGAATGGAGGAAAATGAAAGAACATACATTTCAGCAAGATGCATAATTCCCATATGCCATTTTTCACTGTAATAATTTATCAGGGTAATACAATATCAATAATCATCTGCTAGTAAAAGTGACCAAAGAACCCAAAGTTGGCCACGACGGTATGTCCTAGTTGATAACAAGTTGTATAGGATATAATACAGATTCCTAGGAAAGACTGATGAAGTGTTGCAAAGAACTGACCAAACTTGGAGGCCAATGCTTTGTTTCTTTTACATATGAGAGATCTGTATAGTGAGGATCAAGTAGAGTTGCAATAGTGAATTGGTTTTCAGCTAACAGTAGAGCATGCTTGTCCACATATAAGGCTGCTGCTAGAGCAGCATGAACTTCTGCAGATTAACCCAGCAAACATTAGAATACTTAAAAGAATTGACCAAAATTGTTTCTTCTCACATATTTCAGGAATGTAGAAATACCCGGATACCCCTTCAGAGATATGGACACATCCTCCATTTCTGCAATTGCCTCATCTCTGTCACCAACCTCGTACAAGGCTAATGCTCTTCCTACTCTTGCGTAGTCTGAGAAGGCGAAGTCTTTGTATTTCTCAACCACCTGAAGTGAGATATAGAAGTGATGTCAATTGTGAAAATTCTCGCACCTCTGCTGTATAATTACCGGGGTAAAGTAAAATAATTTTCCAATACACTTCAATTTTTAAGATTTGCCTCAGTTTTTAAGGGCTAGTCATACAGAAACTACATATTTGACCTACTAATGTCATAATTATATGATTCTAATAAGACAAGCACATATCAACCATAACAATGCACTATAAATAATGGTGTACAGCAGCAGAACCACTAGAATTTAATATCAGCAATTCCTCTATTACAGATACATACAGTCATGTGTACAGTGGCTTAAATGGTAAGACAATTATGGCTTGTGGCAAAATTTTTTACCAGTTTAATTATGCAAATCTTGAGGTAAGTGAAGGTTTCTTTTTTAAGTGTCCAAACAAGTTTTGCACAACAGAAGCGTTGTGTTTACAGGTGTTCAACAGTTTCAAGAGAAGTGACCCACAAACAATGAAGATTAACATGCTTTGTATGTGTAACACCAATAGTTGGGTAAAAATCCTCTCTAAAGCAAGCAATTCCAAAGAACCACTACAGGACACAGAATAGAAGACCCAAAAGAATTATTTCATCAAACAAAATTGATACCATGTAATCATGAATAATTCAGGTCTACAGAGATATGGTTGAGCTAAGGGTGTCATTATTCAAATATTAGTCCTAAAGGCTAATTTTACAAAATAATTTGTGGCTATTATGCACAAGCCACCATGTGTGACTGGGCTTCTCAATATCAACAAGCCCATGAGAACTCAAAGGATGCATCAAGACAATGGAATTCCAACGGAACCTAAGCCCTAAGTGGTGCATTTCTATGTCAAAGACCCTGAATTACATGGCAAGACCAACATATTGAAGACAAATCCGCAAGCGATATCTGCTCTATTTCAACTTTCTTCTTTTATAATTAGCAATGAAGGCACATGTTGGTACACAGTAAGGATGCCATATTCACTTCTAGGTGCCACATCAGAAAGTTTTATATCTGTGCCTGGGTGATAATAGTCAGCAGCACTATCAGTTTGAGCCTATCAAATTCAGATGTGGAAAAATCCATAAAGGTGTGACGATAGGGACTCTTAGACTTGAGTTGGTGAGCTACAATTTTTAGATGCGCTTGCAACCAAGAGTTGCATAAGCAAAGAACCATAGCAAAAAGCTAAGAACATGGAACCCAAGAAAAGACCTGATTTAAATCTGAAGAAAATGTATTATATGAGCTACGTAATCAAGAACTGACACAGGTGATAGATTATGATCCTATCCACATGGAAAACTGGAGTGTACAACTTTCTAACTCACCCCTGAGGAAATTTATCATCCAATTTCCAGGGACATGTTTGATATTGTTTCACATAGAATGTCAACAGCGTTTCATTATCCAGTCATAAAGATTCATACCCAACTTTACAAATACTTACTTAATCGTTCTTACGAAAATAAGTGGCATTTCTGAGGAAGTACTTATTAGTTACTTTGTTATAAATTTTAACATACTACAATATCAAAATATTGAAGAAATGTCATCAAACCAAGTATAGCTATGTGCTAATCTGCTTTTCACACCAGTACTTATATTTAATCTTCCCAGCAATAGACAGGTATTTTTTATTAATTATGTACATTATTTGCAAGGTAGATGCCATACTATCTAGAGAACTTAAATATTGTTACAAATTACTTAACAAGAATCTTGGCAAAAGGAATCTTCTTCAACATGGCTTTCAATTGAAATTTGGGAAATCGCTGCACTATGTATACATGCTGTTACACATAATCTTTGGTTTCCGTAGGGCAGATGTGGTTTTCATATACTAAAAGCCAATAAGTCACAAGTATTATGTTCATAGCAAAAAGGAAAACTGTTTCTTGCTAATTTTTTTTCTGACTTTACTTAAGGAAATAAATTTTCCTGGTCTTTAGATGTCATTGTCTGCATACTGCATTTGATTACCCTTGAAGTAACATATCAACATCATTGTCCTAATGATACATGCTGTATTGGACGACATTAACAACCACCATTTCTAATTTTTATTTCTACTAAAACTAATAGAATCTTACTAAATGAAACAAAATAGTGTAAAACACAAAAACAGCCAGAAGAAAATGCATAAGAAAAATTAACATCTAGCTTTTTGAATAATGACATCAGATTTGAGCGCTCACTGTCATTCTCAGGAAAGAGAAGGTGATCAAATGCTTTAAAAATTTGTACTGGAAAGACTTCCACCATGCTCTCCGTATCTATTAAAACTACGAATCGACTATGCTGCACATACTCATGGATGTCTTGAACCATGTAATGGGTGAGAGTAGGTGAGTTTATATAAGTCAGTAACATCCCCCCAGCCCATCCCACAATTAAAAATGAAAGGAACAATGGGGGTCAATTAAAATATTGGTGCTAATGGGTTATCCTGATATGAACAATCATTGGATATTAATGACAAACATAGATATTATGAAATGGTTATTTAACAATGTTACATGATGTATAATGATGTTGGACTTATATTATGAACTACTGTGTTGTAAACATGATGCTAACTGATAGATATATTGAATGTATATGCACACACAAATATCAACATCATAGATTTTTAAAAGAACTAGTGGCTTGCTAGTTGCTTCCATTTCAGCGCAAGAAAACCAGAGTCAGCAAAATGGGGTGAGAGCTGCCTTTAAAATTCCTAATTTTTTTTTTTTAATATAGAACTTTTAAAAATTTGGACTATTTCTCAATTTATGTGTCATATATCTGCAGGGGCCATGCCAATCTACTATGTATCGTTCCAATTTTATCAGATGTCCTCAAAGGAACTTTAAAATACCCAAACTTATAAATGCTTTATAACAGGTATGCCAGAGCTACAATTACCTATGATCAAATAGTTTCATATGTTGCTCTGTCTTCAACGAACATATCTTTCTTATACTATAGTGCAGGTAGCTTGATTGGAACAATGGATTGGACTCTTCCAAACACATGGAGACACCATTTCACTCTCAACCCAAAATGTCACAGTAAACATGCTGCTTGTATAAATCTGGTCTTAAGAGAATGTCAAAATAAACACAATTTTTTCAACTGATACAGCCAAACTTTTGAACCAAAATTTGGGTTCAGCTATGGATCCTTGACAAACTAATCATGATCAGCCACATGTACACTTTTTTGTCATTCTATGTTATCTCTATCTGAATCTATATTATCTATTACCTCTTTAATTAACATGTATTTTTTTGCTACTTCTAGTAACACTATTGTAGATCTTCCTGGACCTTTTCCTATTCACTAGACTTGAAACAACTTGATCTTCCTCACTAGTGCATTAATCCCTCTCATCTACACAGGACAAATCCATCTCAAACGACTCTCCCTTATGTTGTCATGAATAAGGGCCACCCCTACCTCTAAGCAAATTTCCTCATTCCTCTATCTTTTCTTATATTTATATATCTTAACATTCTCATGTTAACTACACTCAATTTATGAATCTGTTGCTTCTTAACAGCTCAATATTCAGTACTATAGAGCAAAACTGGTCTTATAACAATCTTAAAAAATTTTCGTTTTACTTAATAAGTATTCTACAACCACACAAAACTTTTGATGTGTTTCTCGACTCAATCCATTCTGCTCTTATCTTATGATTCACATCATCTTCAATCTATGGCTAACTTTACCCAATTTTCCTTTTTATCTTTTCATGTATTCCATAATTTATACTGTGTATATTCAATTTTTCTAAATTTCTCACTTACCTACTTAGTTTCCTGCAAGCACACACTATGTATTCTCCTCCTAGTCTTGATATCTACTATTTCCATTAGTTTCCCCTTTAAACACCCTAAATTTTAACTATCTATATGATTTTTTTTTTCTCATGGACTCAATTATTCACCAACACCTGTCCATCAAAATGTGGGAACTCTAGGCTCTAGCCCATTTTTCACTACACTCTAGTGCCAATATATCGTACTGTTTACAAGGAACGCCCTAGCAATCCTTACCCACTTTCACTGCACTTGGATTCCAATGCAGCACGCTGCTAGTAGGGGACACCCAACGTATATCTGTACTAAATCCATTCATAATAAAGTGACTAAATTTCATGTTAGCCATCAACCTACAGCAAGCATTCTCTTGGGAGCAGCAAATACAGAGAGGCAGAGTTCATTTTTTTAAGTAACATCTTGGGAGTAATCCAATAGTCAGCAGTAGCACCACTAAAACCAAAAGGGAACAATGACCCAACGAAGACCTTCTGAAGTACACCCATGATAAGAAGTGTTTTCATGCACTAAACAAATTCACACAATTTGGAGAACAATAGCACATACATTTCTGATTTCTCTTAGAACTCAAAACAATGCTTTAAACATAATAAAGCCAACATTTGTTTATTCTTGACTCTCAATTTGAATCATGCTAATTGTATAAGACTACAAAAAGGTCTCATTGTAAAAAAATAATAATAAAAAAAAATCTTTTCAGAAAAATAGAGTCCACAAACTGTTTCCTTTTTCTTATCTGAATTCTGAGCATCCAAAGAGAACCCAGAAACGAAAACGAAGAGTGTAAGTAAGGTGAAGGCCTGAAGATTACCTGAGTAAAATATTGAAGAGCCTGGTTAAAGTCACCTTGAGCCTGTAACTCTCTCCCTTTGTCCAACAACTCCACAGCTTCTGAAACTCTGCGAGAAATGGTGGCACTAGCTTCTCTCTCTTCAGGACTCACAGGTTCAAAGGTGGCGAGAGCAGAATAATTTAGAGAAGTGGGTTTTTGAGCTGTGTTTGCATTACTATTACTAGGACTAGGTGGAGGAGTAAAAAGAAGAAAAGTAGTTGGAATCAAAGGGAGAGAGAAGAGGATCAAGCGCCTATTGGTGTTGGGTTGTAATGGGGTTTTGGAGATGGGTACCTTTACTTGTATGGGTTTAGCTTTTGAGTTAAGGTTGTTGGAGTTTCGAAGTGAAGAAGAAGGAAGAAGATGGGAAATGGATGCTTTAGATGCACCCATGTTTGTTTGGTTACTTTTGGTGCTAAAACCTTCTTGCTTTTATTGTTTTTAATTTTTTTTTATTCTTAATTTTTCTCATTACTCCTTCCTATTTTTATTTTTTGTTGGCAAGGCCAAGTGACAAGTGGCTTTTTTTTGGGGGGGGGGGGGGGGTATGAGAGTTGTGATGTGAAGTAATTTATCAATTTTTTTTAGATTGGTAAAAAAAAAATCTTGACGGATTAGATGTAAATAAAAGTCTATTTAACTTTGAATTAATTTAATTTTTTATTTAACTTATATCAAAATTGAACCAAATATTCCATAAAAAAAAATTGAACCAAATATTTAAAGAAAGTTTGAGTCGTACTTATATCAAAGTTGAATCAAAATCTAATTAGTAATCTATTTAAGATACAAAGAGTTTTGTAACTTAATGGTATTATGAGTATTCTCAACGAACAGAATAAAAGTTTGATACCCCATTCCAACTTGTAACAATTGTTTTAAGAAAATACGTCTTAATTTTGACACGAGTCCAAACCAAAGAAAAAAAAAATATATATATATATATATATATATATATATATATATATATATATATATATATATATATATATATTGCATGAGCCCTATTATTTACCATCTTTTTTATAAATAAATAAAAAAAAATGCATGATTGCATTCAACATACAAACCACAAACATTCTTCCATCCTTCCTAAACTCTTTTAAATCCGAAGAAGGGAGGGGAAACTTATTACAACAGATATAAGACCTATTTGCAAAAGCAACTTAGCAAGGGCATGAACACTATTAATTTGCATCTCATAACCCAACTAAAATGCATAGAAATCAAAACAATGGCTAAGTTCTACAGCATTACTCAACATAGTAGAAATATACCAATCAACATTGGGCAAGCTTGCATTGCCTCCACAATGATCTTATGCAAATTCACAGTTTGTGCTAACTCAAAGGCCCAGAGAATAATATTATATGCCACTTAGCCCATGCATATGGGATACCATCATTCACTAGTGGGGTTTGGCATTACATATATGATCTTCTGCAACTTCATTTGTTTCAACGAAAAATATATTTGAAAATAATTCATATTTTGTATATCACATTTTGAAAAATAAACTATTTTATTAGGTTGATTCTCCTAAAAATGAGTTAAAAAATATTTTTTGTTTGGCTTGTGCAAAAAATATCTATATTTCTTGTAGTTCCAATAATTTTCCCAACAAAACCATCATTCATGAAAGTGCACACATACCCTAAATGAGAATAAATTTCTACGGTTTGGATGGAAAAAAAAGCTTCAAATTTTGGAATTTATGCAAAAAAAATCATGTGGGAAAGCGATTGGTTTGAGCTAAAAAGTCCTTCGAAAAAGGGTCCACGACTTAACCATCGATCAATGGCCGCCAATCATAGGTCTATGGAGAGAGCGAGAGGGAGCACAGAGAAAATAGTAGCTAATTTTTTTGTAACATGAACTTTATTTGTGATAGCATGTCAAATATGCAACGTTCTTGAAACATTTTATGCTTTGGAAACTGACTTCTACCATATAATGAGCTTGTTATACATTAAGCTGCATTTTTGGCCCTCTCAAACATCAGAAAATGTGGATGGTTAAACAAGGGACTGCAATAGTCCAATATGGCTATGGCACTCTCGCCAATTGCAATGGTAACTTTCGTTTTCACTCGACATATATTGTTAGCATTGCCAATAAGTTGGCCAACATTTTGTACAAATGAGGTACCCAACATTCTACATGAATAAAAAAAATAAAAAAGTCATACAGCTTGAAACATGGAACAAGTATCAACAACTGAAATTACGACATTTTTGTACAAATCATATAGAATCAAATTGTTGTATCATATCAGCGTTTCTTCCCAGGCCTAAACATCATAATATACTTCAACAAAAGATTATATCCATTGCACAAGGCTCCACCCGTGTTTGTGACTAATATCAAACATAATTATAATAATTTTTTTTATAAAAAATCTTCAATGATTTGGAATGGAACCAAGGTACTGGTTAGACATCCAGGAATTTGGATGAGACACACTGAATCAGCATCAGCAGCAACTGCCTGTTGATGCATCAGGCTGTGGTGCCTTCTCTTTAAAGATGTTCTTTTTCACCCCTTTAGAGCCCTCAGCTATGAGGCTAGGTGTATCCAATATCTGCATATGATTGCAATCATTATTCATGCTGTAATTTGTTTGTTGACCGGATAATTCGTAAATATACGCAATCATATACTAAAGTTAAACAATAAACTAGCTTGGCAACTTTTTTTTTTTTTCTAAGTACCAAGTTAAAAGGAGTTTATCGACACCCATACCTTTAAAACAAGCTCTTCAAAACACTGCTGTACATTAACTCGAGTTTTAGCACTGCATTCGATAAATAGACATCCATATTCCCTAGCAAAGTTTATTCCCTCTTTCTTTGTTACAACCCTATCGCTTTCCTGGAAAATAAAAAATGAGCCACATATGACCGAAACCCTCAAATGTTGCATCAAATTCATAGTGTTCTTTTCGTTTTAGTGATATATTTTCTTGGCTCAGGTATGGGAGTAGTTTTTCCCTGCCACCGTTTCATACAAAGACCATTGGCTACTTTTCCTGCCATATCTTGTTTGGGATATCCATCCACGGTCCACACGCTAAAGTTGAGAGAGATAATATTTGAAATGTAAAAATAAGATAAAGAACACTTGAATCTAAATCTCCGTTAAAATACCTTATCAACTTTGTTTCCAACAAGCATCTTGATGCAGTCTTGGTTTGTTGAGTAGAGGTCTACTTCCTTGGCCCACACCTCAGAGAGGTTTGTAAATGTTTCTCGCCTTGTTACATCATAAACTGTTGTGCTTACAAAACCAGATCAACAATAAGAAATGGTAATTTTGATAGGTTTATACGTTAAAAAATTGTTTCATAACAAAGTATTGCCATCACTTGATCATTGTTTCCTTTTCAAGAGAAAACTATTTCCACCACTTAATCATGAGATGTCAATATGATAGCTGAGCAAGGCTCCACCTGTCCCCTAATTGTGTATTTCATATTTTGTTATAGTGGAGGCAATCACAAATATAAATTTTTATTTTTTTAAAACAGGCTGGTTCAAAAAAATGAGCATGGACTGTTTAACTATCTACTGATAGGAAAGACTAAAATTAAAAACATGAAATCTTAAGTTTACAGCAGAATGCTCATTGTTTTTTTTTTAAGGTAATAAAAACTTTATTAATCAAAATATCTGCAAGTACACTGGGAGTATACCAACAGAACATTATTGTTCAGCTATCTACAATATGCTCATTGTTGCCAATGAACAATATATAAAGGACAAATTGTGCTATCTACAATAGGATCTCGAGATTCTCGACTAAGGAAATATGCTTCCATTCATGAAGCTAAGTGTTTCAATTTCCATGTAACAGACCCAACTATAACTAGAACATCATTCAATTATTCTTTAAAACTTCATATTCTTCCTACTCTATTCCCAAATATGGCTATCTGTTGAAATGAGGGTACAGAATTATTTATATCAACAATTCCTGGAACAATCAGCAAAACAAGTTCATGAATATAACTTAGAACTCGAAGTAAAATTTAGCAAATAGATCTGAAAATTTTGGTTTCAGCATAAATTTTACACAAATTGCATGAAATTCACCTAAAATGTGACCCCAGTAGGAAAAACTGTATTCCCCGAATTTTGCAGCAAGCTGTTAGGAACCTAAAGGTTCCTAACGGGGATGGGTATGAATTGTAGGGAAATTGATGGGAATTGTAAGGAAATTGATTTAATTCGAGGTAGTCACCCTTTATAAAGAAATAGAGAGATTAAAAGAGAGAGAGAGAGAGAGAGATGCACTAAGAAATTGGTTATTCTTCCATTCATATCTAATGCTGAATTACAATCATGTATTTATAGGAGACTAGCTCTAATGTCATTGGCCCACATGCTTCAAGATAATTGGCTAGTTAATTCAACATGTGCTCTATGAATTAAGCCATGGGTTAAATGAGCTACATGTACTCAAATCCTAACTAACTCATCCTAATCCTAATCTCAACCAACTAGCTAACTACCTAACTAAAGGGATCACAACAATTTTTTCATATTCCTAACACAAGCATATTTAGATTCAAGCACAACCCTTCAGAATCCATCTTAAACACTCCATCAAAAGAAAAATCAATCTATGGTCAAATTTGTGTGAGAAATCAATATAATTTTGTAGTAAAAAACTACTTTAAAAATTAAAAATTAAAAAATAAAAATAAAAATAAAAGCTATACAACCCAACTCCATGGAGTCCATCAACTGAATGGAACAAGGGAAGTTAACCATTGGACTCAAGGAGGCAATAGAAAACAAATCCTACATAGGGATCTTACAATGCCTCAATTTAGAGAGTAGCAAATTCAGAACCCTCAAAAGTCCACCCATCCACTCTTAAGACAACCACTATCCTATAAAATAATCACAATATCATGGTTTACTAGTGTGTTTGGCATTAGCTTCAGCTTTTAATTTTTAGCTTTTATTTTTCATGTATAGCTTTTTAAAACCCCACTTTTTCCCACTTTTTATCACCTTTTCCTACTTTTTTTTCACTTTTTTCAAAGTACAAGTATACTTTAGCACACTTTCAGCAAAAAGTTTTCAGCAAAAGCTAAAATAAGCCACTATTCTATTAAATAATCACAACAGCATCAAGCACCATATATCCATGACAAATCAACTTCATCAATCAACATAAGAAAAGGTGGAGCCAATTGGCACAAAGTGAGATCTAAGGAACCAATCACAACTCCCATGTAACTCAAGATTTAAGATCTAAATCTTCTGGAATCTCTTTCCTGCCTCTGCTAACATTCCTCATCCACACATTTTACCTTCTTAGAGTAATTCCTCATGAATTTCTTTCCATGTGGTAAAGCAACTACTCCCCAAACTTCCTTGATACATAGTAGATTGTCTTGAGACCTGTGCTAAGCTACTTTTCACAATTTTTGGGATTTCTGGTTTAATAATTTTATCCAACAAGGTGGTGCCACACCCTCAGGAGCCTAGACATCATATTACAATTTTATATGCAGGTGTTGCTTCAAACCGTTGGTCCCTAGAAGTTGAGTTCCTCACTATCCAAGGCACCAAAACATCATGGACACATCACAGTTTAAGGGAATTTGTAGCATTTAAATCTTAGATTACTGTAAACAAGTAATAGCGTTTTTAGTCTTTTTTCAAATACACAGAAGCCACTGCAGTCTAACTTTTAAGTTTTAAATGCAACATCCTGTTCACTAATTTTTGATGAGCCATTACCAGGCAACTTTTCTGTATGAAGCTAACACAAGAAAGTTGGAAGTGAGAATAGAATACAGAAGCTAGGGTGAAAGTAATAGTTACCCATAATGATCCCTTGTGCGCCTCTGTAATATGAACTTGTCAATGTCCTGAATCTTTCCTGACCAGCTGTGCAAATAAACAAAGTGGTGAGCCAAATTCTTTCCAAAAGGTCTAGTATAAAGAAAAATACATAAATAAGAATATCTTATCCTACCTAGCAGACCAGCTAAGTGGTCCTATTAGTAATGAAACTAGAAGTTGAGTTCTGATGATAGTGATGTGCATAATACAATTATATATTTCTGACCTTAAGGCCAGAAACTAATACTCTGGTTAGAAGGACAAGAAAAATGATGCAAGAGGATGATCCTTTTTTTAATTAGTTGATCTAATAATTACCTGCATCTGCTTTAAGTTAGACTCAATAGATGCTTGTTCATGCAGATGATAATTCAAATCACATAATATCTGGAGATAAAAATGTGAAGGAGTCTGAAAGTATACCATATGATCAGCCCCCGATGTCAATGTCAACGTAATACACAAACTGATAACTGGCAATTCATTTTCATTATATTTAGGGTAAACTGTGTATTTAGTCCCTGTCCTTTACATTATATTTCAATTTAGTCCTTCGCCTTTCGATTGTATCAATTTGGTCCCTAACCTTTCAATACTGTGTTAATTTAGTCCCTGCCGTTATCTTTTAGATGAAAAAGTTTAACGTGTCAAATGGTTTAAATAAATAAATAAATAATTCCCACATCAACTGCCAACTGGATTAACTTGTTAGCATAATTTTAAATTAAAAAAAAAAAACAACAAATAAGTGAAAGTGAGTAACTTTTGGGATCAAAATCCCTAACTCACGTCTATTAACAAAAAAAAAAAGAAAACAAAAACAAATCCCTAAGTCACGAGTTCTTCACATTTTGGTCCTCTGTAGAGAAAGGTGAGACACTACAAGGAGATGATTTAAAATTTTTTGGTAATCCTAAGTTTGGTCTTAGTTGTGATTTGTGTACGGCAGAAATTATGGAGCTTTACCAGCTTTAACATTTACTTGGGCCAAGATCAATACTCTTCTAAAATGCTTTTTTTTTTTTTGAGCTCGAAATCTTAATTTTATTAAGTACGCTGAGAATCATCATACAGTGCTTGTAGTGCAGGTGGAGGTATATCCTCCAACCATACAACCTCGTCCACAATACATCTTGCATATCTAGCTAAGGAGTGCCTTCTAATTAGCCATAAATTCATAAAATTCCAAAAAGAATCATTTATCATCTCCTCGGTCGGTTGGAAGACATGTACATTGCCATATTTTTTTTTGGTCGACCCTTTATTAACAAAAATTTTATATTTTTGTTTTCCTTTTCGTTCACCTTTAAGATTTCCTTTTAATTGTGCAGATTTTTGGGTAGAAGGAGATAGAGAGCCCCAGTTTCGTTCACCATATCTAGTTCTCCAATTTGACTCTTTTGTGAAAACTCTTAAGGTAACCTCTGATTCTTTTAGCCCTCACTTATTGAGGGTTTTTTTTTTTTTTTTTGGGTTCAATAACTTCTATCAAACAAAATAAGCAAAGATCTGATTTGTGTTTTTTATTTATTTAGATTTGACAGGTGGCAAATGATGTGGCAAATTTTTTTTATATTATTTAGGCCGTTTGACACGTTAGACTTTTCCATCCAAGAGATAATGACAGGGACTAAATTGACACGACACTAAAAGGTTAGGGACCAAATTGACACAATTGAAAGATTAGAGACTAAATTGAAATATGATGTAAAAGATAGGGACCATATACATAGTTTACCCTTATATTTATGTCTTCACAGAGTACAAAGTTAGCCATGTGGCAAACGCATTTTAATTCATTGCTGTACAACAGGATCAACCAGGGTTGGCAGAAACTGAACTCAGGTTGGGGTACTTGACTAAATTGTAAACACAACTGCTCAACCATACGGCATACGCACATGTGAATACACACAGACATGCGTGTGCTTGTGTAACATAAACTAAATCCTTGGTCTTAGCAAAATAAATAAATAGAAAGACAAATAGAAATGCACATCACAGCTTTGGACTTACCTGTATCCCAGATTGCAAGCTTCAGTTTCTTTCCACCAGCATCAACATATTTCACCTTGAAATCGACACCTGAATAAGAAAGCATAGAACACTCATAAACGAAGACATAAAGTAGAAGCAATCATCAAACTAACTGGATTTTTTTACAATAATGATTTTGATAGTCATAAGATAACATGATGTAATAGTAATATTCTCACATAAGCAGAAATTATTAGCTGAGAATTGAGAAAAAAAAATGGGGTTTGATGATTAAATTTTGGACCATTAACCATGATGTATTCAATTCCAATCAATAGAAAACTGGATACTCTGTCAAACACAGTCCATTTGTATTGATCAAAATCGAAATTATTATAAAAAGTGCTAAAATTGATGATATTGGGGCACATTATTCCAGTTCAACTTAATTTGTGCTGAAAAAATTTTATTTATGCATTAGAAAGAAGAAGTGCTCTGTGTTGTCTTTTGTCAATTATACATGTAGCAGAAGGAACTAATTATAAATTTTAATCAAAACTTTCATCATTAGAGGCCCAAGTAAACCAAAACTATCATCCAACCAAACCTATACAAACTATTTGCATTAGTTGTTTAACATTTCATGATTGTTCACACCAAAACAATAAAGCAAAAGAATACATTAGTTCTATTTACGCATCAAAATGACATATATTCTTGTTCCATTCCAATAAATGAGCATACATTTTGAAAATATCAAATTTGAAACCTTGGCTAGTGCATATGAGTAGAAACACTCACCAATTGTGGGCGATAGATCTTCAAAGTCATCGGACGTAAAACTCAAAAGGAGACTACTCTTCCCAACCCCAGAGTCCCCAATCATCAACAACTTGAACAAGTAATCAAACTCCGGCTGATTCGAAGACGAACCCATTGAAGCTCAACTGATATAACCACCAATTTCTTTCCTAAAAACACAACCAACCAGCAATGGTGTGTACCTAATCAAAAACCCAATTACATAACATTGATACACAAACATAAACAAATTTGTATCCACAACCCAATTGAACAATAACATTGATACAAATATTAAAATCATGAACAAGCTAAACCAAACCTAAATCAGTAATGGGTATACGTTAAAGTATTGGTAAAACTCCAACACACTCATATTGCTAAAAAAAAAAAAGAAAAAAAACAATGGGAATCAAAGTTCACATATATTCATAAATACCCATCAAAGTTATAGCATCAAAACATTCAAAATTGCATCAATCACTTAAAAAAAGATAAACATAAAAACACAATTTCAAGGAATCAAATCTACACATGTATTGTTCAATAATTCAATGCAGCACGCTACACTTTTTTGATAACGAAGATCCCACATATATACATACGTAGATACATGAATAAATACAGGCAAAGATGAATTTGTAATACCTGGAAATATGAAGAAACCAAAAAAATCTGAGAGAGAGAGAGAGAGAGAGATCCTTCAGTTTCAGGAGAGAATGGCACGTTTTGTTTGTTTGAGAGGAATAGAAAGGTATATTATTATATTACCCCTACAGGAGAAGAAATAAACTGCTGGTAATAAAAGTAAAAAACCAAAAATACGGGGGTATAAATGGAATTTCAGTTGAATTTCCGGGTTATCCACCGGCTTTGCCCAACCAGTTGTCCTCAATTTCAAGTACTCCGGACTCCAAAGTCAACTTTTTTCTATAAAAATAATAATATCAATGCGTATTCACACTTTTCATCTACCTTAGTTACGAACGCATGTATTTCTTTTTCTCGTACTTACAGTAGTGGTAATAAGGTTTCTCATAACCTAGCTAAATATACTAAATATGTTAGAGGTTTGTTAATGTAGATAGAGAATGACCTCTTCACCTTTATTCTGTTCTTTTCACCGATTCTAGCTAATAATATTAGTTTGTCTTCCTTCTCAAAAAAAGAAAAAGAAAAACACTTAAATTTAGATTGTAAGGGTTTAAAGAAAAATAAAAATTAAATTAGGGCTTCAATTGGGCAAATTAATAGTTTGAAAAATATTGTAAAGGGGTGAAAGTTTAATTTTTCTATTATTAATATCATGTATTGAGTGAAACACCCAACCAAAGTGAAATTTCCAGGGGTATATTTTGTTTAAAAAGCAAGTTCTAAATAAAATTATATTTTTATCTAAAAAATGAGGCTTTACACTAATGATAAAATTAAGCTGGATTTTATCCAATCATAAATTTGGATTAGCTAATTTTCAATGACATATTTTTCTTGAAAAATTTAAGTTTAATAAAAGTATCTATATACTTGGAAAAAAAATTACATTTAAAAAAAAATTTCATTAATCAACTTAAAAATTTGTTTGCTTATAAATTATATATTTGTACCAAATAGAAGCTTTTTTAATTTTTAATAATTTGATAGTTATAACAATTAGGTGTAGCCTCATGCATATGTATGAGTACAATTAAAAACAATTACAATTATATAGTTCAAATTATACTTTTTTTTAGAAGATGTTCAAATTATACATGGTACTAGTTTACACTTTTTTTAAACCATACATTTTTAGTATATGTAATGGTTTCTCATTATATATATATATATATATATATATATATATATATATATATATGATTTAGAATTTAATTGGTTTTAGACTCTTTAGTTTTTACATCCAATAATTCACTTGCCATAAAAATAAAAACTTAGATGGATATATGACGGAAAATTAGATTCCAATTGAAATCCAATTTAGAATCTAATTGGATTTGGACTCTTCGATTTTTACACTCAATAATTCACTTGGCAAAAAATTAAAAATTAAATGAGACACGTGACGCAAAATTGAGAATCCAATTAAAATCTAATTGGATTTTCTCTAAACTTAACCTATTATGCAATACTAGCTTGTAACCCCATGCATATGCATAGATACAATTAGAGATATACAATAAGATGCATAATATATATAATTCCTATATATAATTTAAATACTATTGATCATTTTTATAGCATATGACATCATTCATTACAAAAATTTAAATATTGTGACAATGTCTTAACAAAACTTAGTTGCTTATTGTCGGAAGATGATGATATTCATTATCATTCTTAATTAAAAGTTTTTAGTGAGGGAATATTACCTTTAGCAAATAAATACTAAGAAGCTTATAGTAAAATAGATATTTAAATATTAAATAGCCACCCTAACTTTGTGTGTGATCATATATAATTTTTATACTAATGAGATTAACTTTGTATAGCATACATTTTTCATGTATACAGTTTCATACTTCTTCAAATATAAATTTTATCTTAATTTTCTTTCTCAAGAGTTAGCACGTATCTTGCACGTGCTACCAACACTAGTAACCACATAAAAAGAGCGAATAGCCTTAGGCATAGTGTTTTTGGTTTGTTCAAGACTATTTTAGTGAGTCCAAACAGTGCGTTTCATTTTCAAACGCACTGTTTGAAGAAGTGAGGGAGTCTTGCAAGGAGAGGGAGACCCAAAAAGAGCGAGAACATCATAGTTGTCGATGAGGGGTGAAAGACGATGGACATGACATGTATGGGCTTTTTCATAGTTTTGTACGGTCAAGTCAAGAGAAGAGGCGCAAAAACAGGAGAAATTATTGGTTCCTCCGGGTGGACCACTGATGTGGTCCTCCTTGCTCCTGCCAGCTAATAGGTGTACGACAACTGTCCTTTTTTTTATTTATTCGGCTCCACCTCAGCACTAACCCATTACTTACCCATTACCTTAACTCTTGTTAGCAACTAAAACCATGGTTAAGACTAAAACAAAGTCAGCAAGACAGCAACCCTAACCTCACCTTGTACACTTCTAAGTTCTAACCCAAGTTCTAACTCAACATTTGGTGAAAGTATATGCTTCTCGTGCTTGCATTGTCTTCCAAATGTGGATGTCTATTTTTGTAATTGCGACAAAGCAAAGTGAAGAACAAAAAAAAATTATTGTCCTTGTGTGCACTGGGATAAATGCAGTTCCATGAACAAGATAGACTTTTCCCAAGAAGATGATGATGAGATTCAAATTGGTATTGAACACAAAATCCGTGTAACGGGATTCTATGATAGCCTTGTCCAATGAACCAAAAACTTCTGCCACAGCTTTAGAAAAGCCGGATCCTTGTTTCATTAAATTTACAAAGTTCATAGTAATTCACAAGCACCGTTAAAGCCATTTGCAATGTCTCAGTCCCAAGAACATTTTCAAGAGCAAACCCAAAACAACAATTTCACAAGATGCTAGCATACGTATCCATAAGCATGTTGGAAACCCAAATTATATAATATTTAAATTAATATAAACAAACTACACAAGTATCAGTAATGTCAAAATTTATGGGTTGGACTGATTAAACCCAACAGTTAACAGAACATCCATAAGCCTTTCTTCTTTTTTGTAAAATAAAAAACAAATTTTAAATTACTATGAGTTTAAATGGAACATAAATATTGTTTCTTCTATGGTTTGTAAGACCCACAATGATTCAGTACACGAAAGTAGAGACCAAAAGAAGGAAACCTAGCTAGACTCACCTAGTGAACTTCAATTCAAAGATGTCACACATACAAACTTTTACACACTTGGGTGTGTGCATATACACAACAAGAGTAGTTTGATGCACTGGTGGCATAGATACAACCCTCAGTCCCTCACTACAATTTTAAGCACAGATCCAACCCTCTTCATCATTGTGTTGGACATTCAATACCAACTTTAAATAATTTCAGTATTTGGCCCATTCAATCAAGCCAAAATTATCATCAAATGTAACTTCCCCAAGCGTGAGAGAGCATGGGCATCGCTAGATCGAACGAAGAGGCTGTTGCTTTTGCTCAGGTTCTCGATGAAGTCGGTGTGATTCTTTTCATTCGCTACAAGGTCGAAATCTCTCTCAACTAGCATCTTTGCCAAGAAGCAAAGATTGGACCCAAAGCCCACAAGCTTCGATCAGTTTTGGTATCGGATTTGGTGGTCATGGGAATTTTGGGTTTTAGTTTTAAGATTCATGCCCATTCGATCTTAACAGGGCATAAAGATGTTTTAAGTTTTTTCAAATTTGTAATGTTGGGTTTCATGGTTTTGCATTTGAATGTTGTTGTTGCTGCTACAAAATTGTGAAATTAATGTCCCAAAGTTTTGAAGAAAGATTTGGGTGAGAAGGTTTGGGTTGCTGAGTTAGAACTTGGGTTAGAACTTAGAAGTGTACACGGTGAAGGTTTGGGTTGCTGTCTTGTTGAGTTTGTTTTAGTCTTAACCATGGTTTTAGTTGCCAACAAGAGTTAAGGCAATGGGTAAGTAATGGGTTAGTACTGAGGTGGAGTTGAATAAAAAAAAAATGGACAGTTGTCGTACTCCTATTAGTTGGTAGGAGCAGGGAGGACCGCATCAGTGGTCCACCCAGAGGAACCAATAATTTCTACAGAAACAAATCAAAAGGTGAGAGAGAAAGGGGGACGAAGATTTAGAAAAACTCTAATTCAAGTATTTATCTTTTTTTTTTTTTTTAAGAATCTGTTAGAATTATTATTTGGGTTTTGAGATTTTGATTTCCCATATTTTTTCACGGAAAATCATATAATCTAGGCCTTTAATTGTGAGGAATTAATTTCTTCATTAATCAACAAAAGCTCTCTCTCTCTCTCTCTCTCTCTCTCTCTCTCTCCAGTTGGGATTTTTCTCATCTCTTTCTCTCTCTCCCTTACCGTGTGTTTGGGTAAAAACAAAAACTTTAAGGGGGGAGCTAGAATTTAATAGACAAAAATCCTAGGTCTCTTCCACACTTACTCTATCAAAATTCACCTTTTCACACTCACCCACACTTACTCTATCAAAAAATTCAAGACTCACATTTTCAAGAAGGGCAAAGGGTTGAGTTTTCAAAGAGAAACTCTGCAATGTCCACAATTATCAACCCAAAGATATTGAATTCTAATATGAATGTAGAGATTTGACACATGAGAATATGTTTGTGCAGTACAAATTTGATGCAATATTTGTAGCTCTTGTCCATGCACTGGCGGCTTTAGGTTCAGTTCAGGGTGGCCATAGGATCAACCTGACCTGAAAAAAAATTATTATATATAAATTTTAAAAATTTATAATTTTTTAATCTTTAAAAAATATTTGTGACCATCCTATATTTTTTTTAGGCCTAACATAATTTAATTTTGGACAAAATTTGGTAACAAACTTGATTGTAAACTCAAACTATAACTCTATTGAATATTTTTATTTTATTATACGTGAATTTTGACAAATCCACAAATATATTACATTTTCTTTTTATATCCTTCATACTTGCAAAAATTCAAGAAAATGAAAGATTAATAGTTATGTCATTAATCAAATCTTTAAATTTCAAGTTTTTGCAGTATAAAATTATATATAAAAAATAAATTTATGAATCAAAAGTAAATAACATACAATTAACATGAAATTTGACATGCGTTTTAAGAATATAAAGAACATGCAATTCAGCAATTAGATTTTCAAAATATGTGGTCATTTTAATTTATTTAATGAGAGTTGTAGTTTTAGGGTACAATTAAATTTGTAGTAAAACTTTATTCTTAAAATTTAGTCCCCTTAACAATATATTCGGTCCTTACCAAAAAAAAAATATATATATATCTAACTAAAATTTTGATAGAGATGTGACTTGCAACATTGGTAATGAGCCTATCATGCAAAAATTTCAAAATAAAAAAATTTGTAGAAAGAAATTGTAAGACTTTATGTATTTGCGTGTGTGCGTTTTTTTATTTTTAGATCAATATATGAAGTTCTCTTTTAATTAAATTTTGTATAATTTAAGTTTTTTAATGAGCACTCTAGAAAATATTCCTGGAGCCGCCACTATGTCCATGCTTATGAAATTATAGGTTTTCTTGTCTTCTTCACTTAATTTGAGTGGTTGGTTAGAGATTTAAGTATAGTAAATTATGTGGGTGATAAATCATGTCTAATATAGTGTTTTTATTGAGTTTATGAATTTATGCTAAGGTCGTTGTATTATTGCAGAATTTGAGTAGCAAAAAACCTATAAAGGTGCAATTGGCTAGGGGTGGTCAGCCTATTTTTAGAATGGTTGTAGGAAGTCAAATTATTGTCCCCCAACAATCCCTCTCTCATAATGACACTCCCGTGACTTGAACCCATGACCTTGGCTCCGATATCATTTGTCGGACCGTGAACTTTGTCATTCTACCTCAAAACCAATTGGTGATGAGAAAGATGCAATCAAATTTTTTATGGCCTTCAACATCAAACCATGCAAACCTGTTTTTAGAGCGATTGTAAGGAGTCAAATTTTGGTCCTCTAACAAAGGTAACATTTTCATATATATCTTTTGATAAATTTCACTTTTGATGATGAGAGAAATTTTATTAAGAATTATACCATATTCATATCCATTTGAACAAAATTTTGTTTAGTCTGTTTCCATCCTGTTTTGGTTTTAGAGTTTTGTAACTAAGAATTTGGCAAAGTAACTTTTGGATTAAGAATTTATAAATCTATATATATAAAATAGGTGAAGCAAAGAGAAACTCCAATTGCAATTCTAAATTAGAATCCTAATTTTATTTCATGTGTCAAGATTCAAGTGGTTCCATTTGTCTAAATTTCAGTGGATCAGTTGTAATTCCGGTGTGCTTTTTTTTTCCCACACCTGCGTATTTCAAGGTTCATCTCCCCACACCTGTGTATTTCAAGGTCCATCTCCCCTTCTCCAATAATGACTTTCATATATAGCTCCCTTGTTGTTCAATGAATGCTATGGAATTTGATAAGAATCTCTCAGTATCAATGATGTATGTATTTAGGCATTTCTGTATATTATATTAGAAGATGTTTTCGATAGAATTGGATTGTACTCACGATTTTAATGGTCCTAGTTTATGCTTCCTAAGGTTTGATTACTTCTTTCTTTCATCTGCCTATACTTTCGTTTGTTTTTGTGAATAATTGTTATTATTTAATTATAAATTTTTTTTGTTTTCCTGTCATTGATGTTACATGTTTATTTTCTGTTTTTGCAAGGAAACTCAGAATTTTAATGGTCCTAGTTTATGGTCTACAAAACGAATTCCAATCATTCTTAAGGTTTGACTACTCATTTCTTTCATTTGCCTATTGTTTCCGTCCTTTTTGTGAACAATTTTTATTCTTTAATTATAAAAGTTTTTTTGTTTGCCTATGATTGATGTTACATGTTTATTTCCTATTTCATATTTCAATATAAAAGTTTTTTTGTTTGTCTATGTTAATCAGGTTTCCCCTGATTGCGTAATAGTATATGCTGTAAAGAGCTTATTGTCTTGACAAAAGTCGTTTATGTTTTCACAGTTTATGTCCTTATTTGCTGTGCTTTTTTCCCTCACAGGAGATTGTTATAATATTGGAAACTTTGTTACCAACAAACTAAGTTGTAACCATTCAATTATTTTTTAAAAAAATTGTAGAAAAGATCTATGTTCAAAAAAATTATTTTCTTAGTGCATGAAAGCTCCGATTAAATAAATAAATAATTTTAATTCATTAATATCTTGGTCTAATGATAAAAAATAATCACTATAAAGTAAATATTATATATTACAATCATATTGTATTTAAATATTTAATTAATAAAAAGGTAACAGTAACTTAATTTGTTATATTTGCTGATAACCTTAAATCACGTGGGTAACTAAACAACTTTTTTCAGTTTATTTATTTATTTATTTTTATTTTCTATTTCATGTTGGACTATAACATTACAAATCACGTAATAACTCCACCATTTTTTTCGTAGTTATGTTTTTAGTTAGACCATGACATAGTTACAAAGTAGTTAATTAGGTTTGCCACGTTGCATTGTAAAAAGCTAGATTTCTTATTTTCTTTCATTTCATTTTTGTCAATTTGAACAGAAACTAACAAGGTTATACTGACTTATACATGACAAGAATTATATCATATCAATTGATAATTCATGTCACATTGAACATTAACCCCACAAGTCTTTGATAATTTTTTTTACCAAACTATAAATTATGACAAGAGTCAAATTCGATGGGTGGTTTCACCATATCACATGATAACAACTCTTTTTTTTTTTTTTTTTTTTTTAATTTTTTTGTCACTTTAAACATATAATAATAAGATCACACATAAACATCCATGAGTAAACTAATAATGACTAGATATGTACTAATTAAAATTGAATACATAATATGTTAAGTGATTTAAATGAACCACATTCATGTCACTCTTTAATAATTTACCAATATTTGAATATAAATTTGAAGAAAGCAGTGACCTAATTCTAAATCTATTTTTATAGTTGTTTCTGGATTCTTCTTATTATACGGTTCAATAAGTAATTATAAATAAGTTTGATCAATTTTCTTCTCTATGTTATGACTTTTTCCCTTCCTTCTAAGCAAATTCAATTCCTTTATGTTTTACATTGATTTTCATTTTTGTGATTCATTGAACTAGTTTGTATTATATTCTTGGGATTCGAATCATTGTCCACTTTTTAATACTGTGAATCGTTAGGGGACTAAAACAGCAATTCAATGAACCTAATTAACCACTAACATTAACTGTAAAGTATTAATATTAACGGATAGAAACAATGAAATTCATTAAGAACCAATTGCAATACAAAATTCTATATGAATTGAACCATTTCATATCATCAAATTTATGTATAATCATTTCATAATTCTTAAACATGTGATTATTATGTATTGTTATTTAATATTATACTCTGAACCTTAAAAAATGATTTTATTATAAATAGTAGATGAAATGTTATAATACTATTTCAAAAAAACAACAATATGAAAACGTTAAAAAACCTTCCTAATGACATATGGGTTGAAATCTTTTCGAAAGTGGGCAAATATTTGGCAACACTCTTAGGATACATTAAGTTAAGGTAAAAAAACTTTTTCTTCAATTTGTATCTACTTATTCATTTCCTTGTATAGAAATAATTCAGTCTATTAATTTAATTTTTTCATTTGTCTTAATTAGTTGCAAACGCTTCAAGAAGTTAACAGAAAAGAAATTAGTCCTCCAACAAATTGAGCTGACTCCGTATTTCAATCATCTAGCTCTACTACATGACAAAGAAAAAAGCTTAATATTTTCATGTTATGAAGCAGAAAATCCTTATGCGCTATTGATAGTGGGAAGCTACCAATATTTTTTAAATGAAAAAGTCGTTGTAGGAAAAAAACATAATTGAAAAAACTCTTCCATGTAGCAATTTTATTTCACCTTATATTTATGGAATCAAGCTACTTTGTGAGTCAAATAATGAAGGCATTGATAACCTTTTGGAAATTTTAAATGATGAACATGGGAAGCATTGGCTTGTCAAATGCCGAAAAATGCTTCGACTACTTACTGTAGGAATTGACATGTATAAAATTCCAAACTTTCAAGTATGCCACAAAGTTGGAATGGGACATTGGAACCAAGATGAACCTTATCCTTACAATTATGAAGAATTTGTAGTGATGTGCAAAAGATGCTCAATCGACCTTGAAATGTTTAAGTTGGTTCATAGGCTTCTTTAAGTCTCTTTTATTGTATTTTTTTACTCTGATTATAGCATCACTTAAATAATAAGATGCAATATTCTATTCCATTGTTAATTATTTGTTAAGCTTTGCAAAAGTTTTACAATTATGATTTCCTTAATGGTTTGCCAAAATCAATGATTATAGATTGTGGAAAATTCAAAGTGTAATCAATCTTATCCTTGTGATTATAAAAAATTTGTAGTTAAATGCAATATATATTTTTAATGTTTTATCTAATTCTATCCTCTTTGTGATAAACCCAAAAAGACAAAAAAGAAATTGACCAATAGTATCACTACAATTAACCATTTCCGTGCAGTTATCAATAGTATTTAAATTATATATATAAGAATTATACTATACATCTTAATATGTATTTTCAATATATCCATGCAATTGTAAAAAAATTGCATAATGCAAAGTTTTTTTTAATCAAAATTTTCTGGTTAATAATATAAATTTAGACTTAATTAAGTCTTTTAAACATGAATAAATCTACCTAATAATATCCTTACAACATTTTTTAAAGACTTAAAAAAATATAAGAATGACTATTTATCAATAGTATTTACATTATATATATAAGAATTATACTATGCATCTTAATTGTAATTTTTAAGTATATCCATGCAATTGTAAAAAAATTACATAATGCTAAGTTTTGTTAATGAAATTTTCTGATTAATAATATGAATTTAGACTTAACTAAGCCTTTTAAACATGAATAAACTCATGATTAATAAAAAAATAAAAAAACAAAACCAATAGTATCACTTAAATAATAAAATGTAATATTTTTCTTTCATTGTTTTATTAAATGATATCCATTCATGTTTAATATTTAAATATGAATTTAGACTTAACTAAGCCTTTTAAACATGAATAAACTCATGATTAATAAATAAATAAATAAAACAAAACCAATAGTATCACTGAAATAATAAAATGCAATTTTTTTTTCATTGTTGTATTAAATTATATACTAGTTGAATATAATAGGCTAACCACATTAATAAAGCTTAAACAATATTCCAGCAATTCAGTTAGAAGGTGCTCCTTGATGCAATGTATTATAGATAACTTTAATGTTGTTACGTGCACTTGCTAGCTGTTCCCTTTGTACAATTTCATGTATTATATATAAGGGTTGGATCTTGTAGGGTCACAATTTAAGCCCAAACCCAATAGTGAGAAGGGAATAGGCCCAAAAGCCCAATACAATAAAATTTGTAGAGAATGAGCTTGTAATCTAGGTTATAGGAATATTGGATAACAAAAATGATGGGTTCGACTCAAACACTACACACAAGGAAAAGTTTATATGACAGAATTCGTCCTCGGACATAAGCCGAGGATGAATTTGGTTATCTCCCTTGATCTCTTCCAAAGATAGATTACAATTATAGATTTTGATGTATACAATATCTATTTTTCTCTCTCCCTTCTCCTGAAGGTCCTTTCTTCCTTTTATGTCATCCATCTTCTTCTCCTCATCCTCCACGTAAAGGTTCAATTGCTTTTTTAGATACTTGTTCCATCCACCTCCCCTGAAGTCTTTGGAGGCAGGTATCAGGCTAAACTCTGATGCTCATGTATGATTTCTCCATTAATGCGGCCAAAGAAGTAGTTGCAGAGCATTCAATGCGGGGTGGTGGTAACAACTTTATCTTCGATATTTCACTATCCTTCTTCTTATCTTCCACATGTACCATGATTACCCTTACCTATAGGGTCTTCTAGAATATTGCCTGTGGATGTTAACCAGTCTTTCTCCTACCTCGGCTTTACATAGCTGAGGACATAATCTTCCTCGGACTATCCTCTTGGATATACTTGTTCAGGTATCACATTTTTACCTATTAATATTGTTTTGTGAGTTGACATTCTTACATTCTCGGACCATTCGGTATCTTCAGATTGGGCCTTTAGCCCTAAAAATACTCTTGGACAACCCCACACATATTCCTGGGCCCATTGACCCTACAGATATAAAGATCAATTAAAATTTCTCCATGAATTTCTAATGTATGCATTTGCATGCTGCTTTCTTTGGGCATGGGTTCATGTCATAAATAATAATGGTTAGAGTGTAGATACAACAAATTTTGTACTTGCATGCTATTCCTTCAAAAGACTTATATATTGAATTAATTAGTGTAGGCATAAATGCTAGAGCTTGGTTAGGACCTTGCGTGATAAATTCTGGTTAAAAGTTGATAAACTTTTTTTTACATGATTAATCTTGGTTTGTTAAGTTTAGATATTCCAAACTGTTGTTTTGCTTTTGTTGCTGTTGTAATTTTCATGTTCACTATCCTTGGATGTACTCATTTTGTTATGTGTTGAGGTCTAAAATATATATATATATAGGAAAAATGATAAAAGGCCCAAGGGAACGATACATGGGGACAAGTCCGTGGGAAATAAAAGAATTGAAAAGGAAAGAGAAAGATTGAAGCCACGAAGAAAGGGAGGACTATGGACCTAAGGCCCAACAGAGGGTAAGGAGTCCATAGAAGAAAGGAACGGAGAAGGGAAGGAGAAGAGTTCAACCCACTAACACCTGAAGACACCGGGGATTTCTTGGGACCTCTAGGTGTACAGCATGGCTAAAGAAGGATTAAGACAGCTCAGTAGGCCCTAAGAAACAAGAAAAAAGATGGGCTTTGTTCTCGAAGTAACCAGTAATACAACGCAAAGCCTGAAGATTTGTGCAGCAACGGCTCAGAGATAGGGAGTCGGCATCTTGGGAACCTAGAAAAAAAGGGGAGAAACCTACAAAAGGAAATAAATGGGAAAACCTTCAGTTTTCCCAGAAGAAGACCCCACTTACTAGGAAAATTGACAAAAGGAAGGAGTGTCAAAAAGGGGTTGAGACTGAAAAGAGAAGACAAACAAAAAGGGACTTGGAATGCAAAAGGGTCTTAGAGTAGAAAATCCGCGAGACCCTTTCAAAAGAAAACATCAAAAGAAGGAAGCTATAAAAAATGAGGAAGGGAGTAGTCAGAGGAGCTGAGATGAACAGAGGGGCTCTAGTACCCAGAGGGGCCAAAGGGGAAGAATCAATGGTACCCCAAAACCCTAATGTGACACTATAAAAGGGGGAGAGCAACCAACGTCGGGGGACGATCTAAGAAAATGAGAGAATAGATAGAATCAGTGACAAGCTTTGTAAAACTCAAAGAAAACAGGGGAATACCTCCCGGTATCCCAGGAACAGCCACTATAGCATAGGCTTGGATTCAAGAGGATTCAAACTTTGCAAGTCTCGGAGATCTAAAAGAGTCATTTAAGTCTGTAATTTTTGAGCTTCTTTGAACCTTGCATTAATCCTTGGTGAGCTCGTTGTAATCTATAACTAAAAGGAAATTTATTAATAAAACATTTTCCACAGATTTAAGGATCCTAAGAAAATACGTTGTTATTTCCTTCAATATATTTGTCTGCCCTGTTGTTTTCTTGTTGATCAATTCATATATTCTCGCTTGCAAGTGTATGTGAATTGTATGAGTCTTGCTCTGTGCATCACTTGGTCTTTAAACAGCCTACTTAGTTGCGGTAGACCAAGCCCAATCCCCTCAAATTATAATCAGGGAGTCCGGGATCCTTGTCTAAACTTGGGCCTTGGTATCGTTTTAAAAAATTGACCACCACATTATGTTGTTCTTTTTTATCCCTTTTAAGCAATAAAATGGTGTTTAAAAAAAAAAAAAACCAAGCTAGCTAAACATTGTAGCTAGATGCATAAAATGTAACATGAAAAAAGAAGTATAACAAATGTAACATGAAAAAAAGAAGTATAAAAAATCTCTATTGTAAATGGTTTCAAGTATTTGATAAAAAGCATTAATTGTAGCATATGACATCATTTGTTTCAAAATTTTAATTTGACAATATCTTAGCAAAACTAAGTTGCTTATCGTTGGAATAAAATGTTTGTTATTATTCTTAGAACTTATTGGCCTTAAGTAAATAAGTTCTAAGTAACTATTACTAATCATAGTAATATAGATATTCATATGTGCAATAACTATTTTAAGTTTGTGCAATCAAAATTGTTATATTAATGAGATTAGCATTATATAAAATATATTTTTTAGAACTTGATTTTATGCCTTTTCAAATAGAAGCTCTATTCTAATTTTTTCCACTAAAGGGACTACACGTGCCTTGCACGTGCCTCCTAAACTAGTCCTTATTTAACACAAAAAAAAATTTGATATTCTTAAAATTTTTGCTAATGCTAGTGTACTGTACTGATATTTTTGATATCCTAGGTTAAGTTATTGAACAAAATATTTTCAATACTGTACTGTTTAGGGGTTATATATATAACACCAAAGCCTATAACTTTTTGTTGACCTTGCCACAATGTGCCACATAAGTTTTAGTGCTCCCACAATTTTCTATGTCATTCTTTTGGCTTTTATAATAGAATAATGTTATGTTCATAATATTTTCATAACAACTCTTAAATGACAGGTTATTATAGGTGGACAAAAAAATAATTTAAGTTGTGGATTCAAATTAGAACCAATAACAACTTACCAATGATTATTGTGAAAATGTTGTGAATATAACACTTTTCTAATAACATATGCCTCCTCAAATCCTTAAATGTAGTGCCTCCACAAACCCTAAACCTTCACAACATTGTAGTGGCTTCTGCTCTGCCTCCATTGCAATATCTTCCCCATTGATGGTTTTCTAAAGTTCTTTGTGTATATTGATATATACTCTATGAACAGGAAAGCTCAGGTACTCTTTCTTCCTCAATGTGTGTGTATAAATTTCTATATTAATAGCAAACTCAAGAAGTTGCTGTGTATTACCATTTATGGTTCCAAAACTTAATTAAAACAAAGAGTAATTCTATAAACACAAACTATTTTATAATATTTTTACTAACTGCTGATGTGGCTTTAGTAATTTTCAAATAATTATTGGTAAACATAAATGTGATGTTAGTAATGGATCCATATTAGAACTAATAAGAATTTGCCACATCAATAGTTTGTAAAAATGTTGTAAAATAGTTTGTGACTGTAGCATTACTCTAAAACAAAAGACAAAAAAAAAAAAAAAAAATCCATATATGATACGTTTATGATTGCGAATTAATTATCTGAAGAATGAATAATAAATCCCCCTCAAAAAAAAAAAAAGAATGAATAATAATTTGAAGATAGTTTAAAGTACCACATTTGTTACACTTTGCTCCCCAATATTAATTTTACTACGAAGTTGGACGGAAATTAATAGCATGTAAGTCTAAGTTAATAGCATCTAACTAGCATGTGATTTTTACTTGAGTGGCACACAGTTTAAAGACAACTGTGATTGCATGCGAGTATTTTGGTCCGTATGTTCTTTTTGTGATAACTGTAAGGGCTATTACTTGTTTCAAAGCCTCCATGAGAGGGCTGTACTCAGCTGTAGCGTTGGTACAGTTTAGAGTTTTTTATATAAAAAAAAAAAAACTTATTTGTAGAATATAATTTATTTATTTTTTGTTTGAATAGAGAATAGAATTGCGTGTGAATGTTTGTATAGAGGAATAAATTGGGTTGTTGAGGTGAATGATTTGTATTGCAACTCATGTATCACTTGAAACTCTGTATTATTACCAAGGTATCAAAGTTAATTACAAAGCGAGTATTTTATTTTTAGAAACAATTACAAAGCGTGCATTGAATTATTGAAATGCCATTGGTGAGAGTCGTGAAATTCAAAAGTCAACATACTTTTCTCCTGACCACCTTATAGGGGCGTGGGTTTTAAAAAAAATCTGAAATGGTAAATAGATATATGAGCATTCATATCCGTGTATAATAGTTTTAGGGGCAGGGAAGGATTGAAACTCAGACCTTATATAATTATAAGAGACTTTACAGCTAACTGGAACCTACAAAATTATATATTAATATTCGTGGATTTAGCAGGATGCAATCCCTTTCACATTAATTTTTATTATTTTTATTGTTTAACTTTTTTTTTTATTTAATTGTTGAAATTGAAAGTCTCTTATGTAAGTTTCAGAGGGCGTTTGGATGCAGCTTATTGCTGCATCCACCTTTTGCCCCTTTTTTTTTTTTTACTCGCTGCTGTGAGGGACAAGTGCGCAGTGCGCGCACTGTGCGCATACTGTGCATATACTTTTTTAGCAATTTTTTATTAAAAGTGGATCTCGTAGTACTATTTACACATTTAAAAATTATTTTGCTACAGTGTTTTCAGTTTTCAGTTTTCAGTTCTCAACTATATTTTACTATTGCATCAGGTAGGAGACAAAAATTGAGCTTCTTTTAATCTTTTTGCAATAGGGCCACCACCCTGACAGGAAAAAGGGGCGTTGAGTCCCATATTCTTCTGTTAAGAGAGGAGTATTATGAATGCGTTTGGATAGGAGGCTGCGTCCACGTCTGGCCAGTTTTTTTTTTTTTTTTTTTCCATGCGCATGTGTCACTGTTCATTGGTTATGAACAGTGATTTTAGGCCAATGAACAGTACTTTTTAGGATGAACAGTAATTTTTATACATTAAAAAATTATTTTTGTACAGTATTTTCAGTTTTCAGTTTTCAGTTTTTAGCAATAAGTTCTATCCAAACGGACTCATATGGTTTGTGTGTCGGTTGTCATGTTATTTTGAATAAAATTTATTCTTATTCATCCCAAGGAGATATGTAATTAGAGATATGCACGCTCTCTTCTTTTTAGTTTCATTTTCCTCCAAAGGTTTCAAATTTATTTTATTTTTAATTTTTTTTTATAAGTTTTCATCTTCCTCATCTTTTAGCTGTCTAGCAACCTTCTAGCTGTCGGACCTAGCAACTCTTCTACCTCATTAAAATCGATGTCCTCCAATTATCTCACTGGAATTCAAAGAAAATTCTCCCTAGGTTCTAGTCACTCCAAGTTTCAGGGTAAAAATTGATCTTTGATCTTTCAATAAAAATTTAATGGATTTATTATTATTTGCTATTGTTGTAGATCACTTAAGGGATATCTTTAAATTGTGATAGAATTTGGGATTATAAGTAACAAACGCCCAATTTTAATTGGATAATTGGGCAATTGATTTGGGAGCTTAAATCATGAATTAAGGGCTGAGTTAGGAGTGAATTTTCTATGTTGGACAATTTCAAAGAAATTTTACAAAAATTTGAAAATTTGCTGTAACCCTGTTTATGATAGATTTGGCATTTGGGTATACTGAGTGACTTGATTTTAGCATGACTTGAGATAGCATGACTTGAGATTGGAATGGAATTTTGACATGAAATTCGGAGTGATTTCAAGTAACATGTAGAATTTATAACCTGGAGAAAATCATAATTTTTGGAAATTTCTAAATCTTTTAATTTTATAGCCAAAGTGGTGAGGAAATTAATTATGTTAGGCCAAATTTATTGGGAGACCTATGATGTTTTTCATTACTAATATTTGATGTTTTAGGCAATAAATTTATGAAGGTCATGATGTAAATAGCTTAGGAATTTCTTTGGTTTCATTTAACTATCCTAAAGCATTCATTTATTGATTGATTAGTTGTAAATAACAAACTCTCCACACGAGATAGAATAGTCAAGTAGGGCACTTGGGTGATAGATTATGTGTATTTTTTTGTGTGTGTAGAAATTGTCTCGAAAGTAGAGATCATCTCTCTTCTTTAAATGTTCTTTCACTTGAAGAGTTTAGGATGACATGATGAAGTTGTGTTTAGTTTCAAATGCTCAGTTTGTGTGGGAGAACTTGATTACTTGGGGGGCTAGAGGGTTAAAAGGGAAGGGGATAAGAGTAATAGGCTGCAAACTTGCTTCGTGGTCAATAGTTTACCACATTTAGCTGCAAAGGAATGCCATGGTTCATGAAGATAAAATTTGTACTAAAGTGTAACTCAAGAGAAGCATCGATCATTAAGGATGTTAAAGCTAGGCTGGGGTTTCAAACCAAGTTCTTTCAAATGCTCCTATCTATTGTAATTTGGGGATTGATCCAAATGATATTTTAATTTGATCCCAAAACCCTTATGCTATTGTGTTTTGTCAAAGTGTTATTTTGATGTCCCTCTGTATAGATGTGTTGTTTAGTTGTTAGTGCAATTTTTCTTTGCTATTGGCTTTGGCTTCTTTTGGTTTTGTAGTTAGATTTGTAATTTGGTTGATGTAGCAGGGATATTTCCTAATTTTGTGAAAACTAAGTCATACTCCATTTGGCAACAAGGTGATCGATATGGTTGAGTTTTGAGAGTCATAATATGAAATTCAAGTCCTATCATGTTATAATTTTGAGGGCTGCCTTAATGGGTTTAAAAAGTTAAGCACAAAATTTTAAGTTTTGAACCAATTGCGCATCAATAGTTAAATCCTTATCTTGTTCTTACTGCCTCGTATTCTCTTAGATATAGGGTGTGTTTGGATATCACTTATTTTGTTGAGATTAAAAACTTATTGCTGAAAGTACTATAGATAAATGTAAAAGTTAAAAAGTTAAGCACAAAATTTTAAGTTTAGAACCAATTGCGTATCAATAGTTAAATCCTTATCTTGTTTTTATTGCCTTGTATTCACTTATTTTGTTGAGACTAAAAATTTATTGCTGAAAGTACTGTAGATAAAGGTAAAAGTTAGTTGAAATAGTACAATAGGACCCATAAATAGTACCAAAAAGTGCAGTGGGACCCATGAATAGTAGCAAAAATAAGCTGAATGGTAAAATAATTTTAATTTTTAATCAGTTCCCAAACACACACATAATTAGATATTGGCATGTTTATATTTATTGAATCATTAATCCTGTAGTAGGTTTTAGTTGATATTGCTTGGGGCTTTTGTCACAGAAATTGTTTGTTAAATTTGAAGTAAAGTTGCCTTTAGATAATTATTTCTCTCAAGATATTATATTATATATGTATAATTGGAAAGAAGCTTTGCTAAATAGTGAACCTTTTATGTAAAATTTCTTTCTGTACGTGGCTATCTATTTTATCATATATATATATATATATATAGAATATTTTATGATATTGTTAAAGAAAAAGAAAACATTTTTTAATAATTGGCTAGACTATAATCTTTGCCAACACAAGGCTAAGAGTTGGTCTTTTGATAAAATATTGTTTATTGTGGTGAGGTGTGGTGCATTGTTAATATTTGCTCTTCTGAGTTATTGTTATATCTTACCTCTTTGGGTCATTGTTTCAAATGTGATTCACTGCCAATTGTTAAGGATGTCTTTGAGGGCTGAGATTTTATACACTACTTATTGTTTATTGCTATTGACAAATGGAATGTGAAAAACAACTTTACTGTTAAGTGTTCACGTCCAAAACAGGTTTTACTGTTTCTATTGAACTACTTTCATTTTATTGATAAATATTTTATAAAATTTAATACATTGTCTATTATAATGTGCATTTTCACTTGACAATATCATGTGATGTAGTCTCTTATTCAACTGTTAGCTCACCCTTTTTCTCCATCATTTTCAGATTAGTGCAATGGACTCTCTTAATAAAATAAATTGGTGACCGTTGGAGCTATGAACAGAAGACTGCCTGTGTTTCCCTATGGCTTCATCTTGTGTGTGTGTTGTGGTGTTGTTATGTTGAATAAAATTTAGTCTCATTCATCCCAAAAAAACAAAAATGTTTGAGATGTGAGATTGGCAGCTTTGCTTCTTGTTTTGTAATGTGTTGACTTGTAAAACTCTGTAATTTTTTAAAGTGTGTGGCTTGAGTCTTAATAAATGTGTCATTTTTATTAGTGATTATGTGTATGACCAAAACATATGTGTTCATCTAAATTGGCCAATTTTTATCACAGATTGTGGGGTTTTTTTTTTGGGTGCAAAAGATTATGTATTTTTTGTAAGGTGGGCCCAAAAGAATATTCTGAGGGGGTAGGTGAAGATTTATGTAAGATTGTAATAGGCAATTGCTGGATTTTGTGATATTTTTAAGCCAATTTGTGCTAGGATTGGGCCTAAAAGGGAGCCATGCTAGGGCATTTGCATACTGGACTATATAAAGCTCAGGTTCACGCTCGCCACCGTTAACGAACAAAGCTCACAGCCTTTCATTCGAAGCCACTCTTTTAGTCAAATTATTCCCAGTCTTCCACAATATTTTGTACATGAGCCACAATTTGAAGTCACCTATTACGAATTCTAAGAATAAAGCTCTTGAAATGGAGCTCATTTTTAATTTTTATAACAATCACAAGGTGACTTTCCTCGAATTTTGTTATGCTTGAAAACCCAGAGTTGAATTAAGGCCCAATGAGCCATTTTGGGTCCTTGACTATGGTTCTGACCATGGTAGGTTTAGCATGTTGCCTTGACACAATAGGTACCAAGGTCACACATGCACGCAGAAATAAGTAAAGGAAAAAACAAAACAAATCCCAATGGGCCAAGCTAATTGTTTTGGAGTTTAAGGTTTCGTTTCTTTGCTTAATCAATTGGCAATTGATGGGACTGATGAACTCTCCTGCCCAGATGACCTCATCAAGAACATTTGTCCACCTTGCCACGACATAGACGAAGGCAGGAGAATCATTAATGAGGAGTTTCAATGCCTCGGACAGTTGCCAATTAGTTGTTGAACCGTTGGAAGCTCATCAATGCCCGCACTAATAAGCCCTAGAGCATTACAGAAAGAGCACTAAAGCCACAATTAAAGCCCCAACGGCTAGAAACTATAAAAGCTATATATACAAGTCCATTAGAACTAGACCAGGTACATATATACAACTGAAATACATTCTAGCACATGTAATTTTGATATTATGAGCTCTCTTACTTCCTAAAAAGCTTCCATTATTGACTTTATCATCGAAGGCTCTGTGGCAGGCGCCACACCAGTGACCATCTAAGAAGAGTTTTACATCACATTTGCAGGTTTAGTGATAAGGATTCGACTTTGTCTGGACGAACCTATATTGCTGACGATTTTTGCATCATTAGCTTGGAGTCGTCTGTATGGACCACATTTTCGTACTAAGGTTCGAAAGCATAGTTCCAGTCAGTTTCTAAGTTCAGATGGAGTCCAACCAAGATCCTGCAGCATTAGCTATGCAAATCCAGACACTTACAACTAGTGTGGAAGAGCTTACCAGACAGAACCAAGAGATGAGGCTGTGACTCCAACAGGAGACAACCGTTCCGGGACTAACCAGGATGATGAGGGAGATAGCTAAAGAAGAAGTGACTGCTGGCAAGCAGCTACTCCAGAAGGACCAAGCTCAGATCTTCTCCGGGAAATAAGAAAGGAGATGGATAAGCTAAGGAGTGCTATAAAGGGGAAAATAGACCGAAGTCTGAATAGGATGGTTAGGATGATGGATTCACCCTTCATAGCGGTAGTCCTGGAATGCCCGGTACCGTCAAAATTTCGCCTGCCCCACCTTGAGCCATTCGACGGGCTGAAAGACCCCCTGGACCACCTCAACACTTTCAAGATGCCTCTAGGCCTTCAATAGCCTCCTAACGAAATACTATGTTGCTCTTTCCCTACCACTCTCAAAGCAGTTGTAAGGGAGTGGTTCATGAAGTTACCAGCATCGTCCATTGATAGTTTTGAGTAGTTGGGAAATTCCTTCCTACGTCACTTTGTCAGGGGACAACGCCTGAGGAGGCAGCAGACCACTAACTTACCATTAGACAAGGAGAAAAGGAGACCATGAAGTCGTACGTGAAACGTTTCACTCGGGAAACTTTAGAGGTCGACGAGACTGATGACAAGGTGCAGCTAACAACTTTTAAAGCTGGATTGAAATCAAGGGAGTTCGTGGTCTCACTCACGAAGAATCCCCCAAAGACAATGGCAAAGATGCTCTTAAAGGCGTAGAAGTACATGAACGCTGAAGATTCCTTAGCAGCTATAAAAGACATAGAGAAGTCCAACAACAAGAGGAGGAAGGAAGATGATTGGAGAGGACAAAAAAGGGAGCATTCAGATCGTCAGAATAGTGACGGGGTAAAAAGAAAGACGATAAAGTTCCTTGGACGATAAAATTCACTCCTTTAATTATGCCTGTTGACAAAATCTTGGCACAGATCAAAGATGAGCATTATCTCAAATGGCCACAGCCGTTACATTCATCACCTAATGTACGTGATGAAAAGAAATATTGCCGTTTCCACAAGGATCACGACCATTACACCGAAGATTGCAAGGACTTGAAAGAGCAGATAGAGGAACTCATACGAAAAGGGAAGTTGTAGAGGTTTGTAAATAAGGGAGAACCCAGTAGGTCTAGGGACGATGATAAGGATAAACGCGAAGCCTCCCTAAGAGACGAAGATCACGCGTTTCAACGACCACTAAATGTGATCGGGGAGATAAAGACGATCACAGGAGGATCATCTATTGGAGGATCATTCAGATCTCTCAAAAAATCATATCAGAGGCAGGTGAACAGCATCCATAGGACACCACCTTTGAAGCAAAGATGGATGGACCGAGATATGTTTTTCTCGGAAGAAGACGCTAGAGGAGTGAAGCAGCCACATGACGACCCCTTGGTCAAAATGCTAATGATGGAAGGGTTCAATACTAGGAGAGTCCTTGTAGATAATGGTAGCTCCGCAGACATCGTCTATCTCTCCGCCTTCCAACATCTAAAGTTAGATCCAGGAAGGCTGCACCTTTTTGAGTCCCCTCTCGTAAGCTTTAGTGGAGACATGGTGTATTTCAAAGGCATAGTGATGTTGACAGTCACAATGGGGTCTTATCCGTGACAATTGACTCGTCAGTTGGACTTCTTGGCGATAGATTGTCCCTCTTCATACAATGTAATCGTTGGGAGACCCACATTCAATCGTTGGAATTCAGCCACGTCCACCTATTGCCTGAAGGTAAAATTTCCAATAGAAAATGTTGTAGGTGAAGTAAAAGGAGATCAAGTACTGGCTAGAAAGTGCTACCAGACAATGTTGGCTGCAAAAGAAAACTATACGTGGATGATCGAGGAGAGAGAAGAGGAGAAGGTCGAAGCCTTGGAGACCGTGGAGCTAGTAGACGGAGAACCAATGAAAACCTTAAGAATAGGGCGACCATGAGCACGAACGTGAAGAAGAAACTAGTCTATTTCCTTAAGGAGAACCTGGACATCTTCGCCTAGAGTCACGAGGACATGTCGGGCATATCCATAGAGATCATCCAACACAAGTTAAACGTTAACCCCGAGAAAAAGCTCGTCCAGCAGAGACGATGAGTGTTCACTCTAGAATGAAACCAGGCTATCATGGACGAGGTAAATAAACTACAAACAACAGGCTTCATCCGCGAGGTCTACTACCCGGATTGGCTGGCCAATGTCGTCTTTGTAAAAAAGGCAAATGAAAAATGGAGAATGTGCGTGGACTTCATGGACCTGAACAAGGCTTGCCCAAAGGATAGCTTCCCCTTGTCGAGAATAGACCAACTAGTGGATTCCATAACAGGACATAAGCTCCTGACTTTTATGGACACATTCTCGGGGTACAACCAGATAAAAATGGTAGAGGAAGACCAAGAGAAAACTGCCTTCATCATAAGCTAGGGGCTTTATTGCTATAAGGTGATGACATTTGGATTGAATAATGCAGGAGCCACCTACCAGAGGCTAATAAATAAAATGTTTAATCAACAGGTCGGGAGGAACATGGAAGTGTACGTGGACGACTTGCTCGTCAAGAGCAAAGAAGAGTCTGCTCACATGGACGATTTCCAAGAAATGTTCACAACTTTTAAATAGTATCAGATGAAGTTAAACCCCAGCAAGTGCGCATTTGGAGTGGCGTCAGGGAAGTTTTTAGAGTTCATGGTGTCATAGAGAGGAATAGAAGCGAACCTAGAGAAGGTGTGAGCCATACTAGAGATAACCTCCCCCAAGATCGTAAAGAAAGTCCAGAAGCTCACAGGGAGGATAGTAGCACTCAACAGGTTCATTTCGAAAGCAACGGGAAAATGCCAGCCCTTCTTCAAAACTCTGAAGCAAGCATTTGCTTAGACGGACGAGTGAAAAGGCTTTCCAGGAACTTAAGTTCTACCTGAACAATCCACCTCTCTTGAGCCCATCCAAGGAGGGAGAAAACTTGTATTTGTACTTAGTTGCGTCAACTACAGCTGTGAGCGCTGCCTTGATTCGAGATGAGGACAAAAGATAGCTCCCAGTTTACTATGTCAGCCAGGCTTTCCAAGGGGCAGAAGCCAAATACCCACGCATAGAGAAGATTGCATGCACTTTGATTGTAGCTTCTTGCAAGCTGCGCCCCTACTTCCAGGCGAACCCTATCTTGGTGACGACGAACCAACCTATAAAGAAGTTGATGAACAAGCCTGAGGCCGTAAGGAGGATGATCTAGTGGGCTATCGAGCTCAGCCAATTCGACATTGAATACCACCCCAGGATAGCTATCAAGGCGCTTGCATTGATGGATTTCATCGCCGAATTTACAATCCCAGACGAAGAGGGGGATACAGACGAACTGGAAAGATGGACGATTTAGACTGACGGTTCATCAGTTCGAAAGAGGGGGGGAGTATAGGTCATTATTATCACCCCAGAGGGGGAGACGCTCAAATATAGAGTCCAGCTAACATTCCCGGCCACTAACAATGAAGCTGAATACAAAGGAGTACTGACGGGAGTGAGGGTCAAGAAGGTGCTAGGAATCAAAAACTTACTCCTGTAAAGCGATTCAAAGCTCGTTGTAGGCTAGATAAAGGGGGAGTTCGAAGCAAAGGAGAAAAGAATGCAAAAATACCTAAAGTTGATGAAAATTATGGCATAGGAGTTCGATCAAGTGGAGTTCACACAGATCCCCAGAAGCCAGAATATAAGGGTGGATGAGCTGGCAAAGTAGTCGTCGTCAGAAGCAGGGCCAACGGATACAAACCTCAAGATTGAAGTCTAGAAACGTCCCAGCATCAAAGAGGTCCCTACCTTCGCAATCTAGAGCGAAAGTAGCTAGATGACCCCAATCTTGTCCTTCCTTCAAGACGGATGGCTTCCACAAGACGTTGAAGAAGCTAGGAAGGTCTGGAAGAGGGCAGTAAGGTTTATGATCTTGAATGGTACCCTGTACAAAAGAGGCTTCTCTATGCCTTACCTGAAGTGCGTCAACGAGGAGGAAGCTAAATATATCCTGTAGGAGATCCACGAAAGAATTTGCGGAGATCATATAGGCCTAAAATCCCTGATCAACAAAGTAATCCGAATGGGCTACTTTTGGTCTATGTTGCAGAAGGACGCAAAGGAGTTCGTCAAGAGGTGTGACAAATGCCAGAGGTTTAGGAGCGATCAATAGCCTCCCCGTGGCCATTCGTCCAGTGGGGACTTGACATTGTTGGACTATTACCCAAAGGTAAAAGACAGGTAAAATTTTTACTAGTTGCTATTGATTATTTCACGAAATAGGTTGAAGTAGAGGCACTAGCAACCATAACCAAGGTGAAGGTCTAGAACTTCCTGTGGAAGAATATAGTTTGCCAATTTGGGATACCATGGACGATCATATCAGACAATGGGCGGTAGTTTGACAGTCAAGGATTCAGGGACTTCTGCTTAGGATTAGGAATCAAAAACCAATTCTCATTGCCTGGTCACCCCTAAGCTGACGGCCAGATGGAAGTGACGAACCAGACCTTACTTAAGATCATCAAGGCTCAGTTAGACGAGGCAAAGGGTGCGTGGCCGAAAGAGTTGCCCAACGTTTTGTGGGTGTACATGACTACAGCAAGAACCCTAACAGGAGAGACCCCCTTCAGTCTCACCTATAGAGCACCTCGAGATGATCAACTAAGAAACAACTTGGATTGCTTAGACGAATCTAGAGACGGAGCATCCCACAAGATGGTAAAGTACCAATAGAAGATGTCTGAGTATTACAACAAGAAAGTAAAGCTTAGATGACTTAACATAGGAGATCTCATCCTGCGCAAGGTCACACCTGCTACCAAGGACCAAACCCAGGGGAAGTTTGGCCCAACTTGGGAAGGACCCTACAAAGTCACCCATTATTCTCGGCAAGGTAGTTATCACCTGGAAACGTTGGACGGGAGGAGACTACCGCGACCATGGAATATCAAGAATTTGAAACAATACTATTAGTAAATGTAATTGACGATTGTATTCGTGTTCAAAACAAAGCAATAAAAGAATCATTCAGCTAACATGATGTGTGTAAAGCTAAAGAAAAAATTGGCTAAGTAAAAGGATTCCGCTTGAACAGATGTAAGTTATTGATGAAGCCAAAAGTAACAAGATCCCTCTAATGGGTGTAAGTAGCCAAACCTAGTCTAAGTAACAAGATTTCTCCTAGACAGATGTAAGTTACTGATGAAGCCAAAGTGACAAGATCCCTTCAATGGGTGTAAGTCACCAAAAATTGTCTAAGTAACAAGATTCAGCCTAGACGGATGTAAGTTACTGACAAAGCCAAAAGTGACAAGATCCTTTCAATGAGTGTAAGTCACCAAAAATTGTCTAAGAAACAAGATTCCGCCTAGATGGATGTAAGTTACTAACAAAGCTAAAAGTGACAAGATCCCTTTAATAGGTGTAAGTCACCAAAAATTGTCTAAGTAACAAGATTCCACCTAGACGGATGTAAGTTACTGATGAAGCCAAAAATGACAAGTTCCCTTCAATGGGATTAAGTCACCAAAAATTGGCTAAGTAATAAGATTCCGCCTAGATGAATGTAAGTTACTAACGCATAAGAGATAAGTCACACAAAAAAAAAAAAAAATTTACCAAGGAAAGCGATGAAGCAAATAGAGGTCACATACAGTCAAAAAGTACCATACATGACAATGCAGGAAAGTAAACAGGTAAACACTAAATAATCAATAGAATAAAAAGCCCAAAAACACTGGGCAAGAGACATTGTTCTTGAATTAGAATAAAAATACTGTTATGAAAGTAGAATAAAAAAGCCCAAAAAATACATTGGGCACCAAAAAAAAAAAAAAAGTAGGAACATCAGCAGATTTAGGCAGCGGCTGTGTCATCACTAGCAGGAGGAGGCAGAGGGGCATCTACGGGGGCATCTACGGGGGCATCACCAGCAGGAGCTGCAGACTGAGAGGCCTCGTCCACCACCATCTCCTGGTCTACCTCTTCTAGGTCCACTCCGGAGGGATGCTTGACTAGGTACCGACGAAGGAGCTCAAAGCCCTTGTGGTACCAACTGAAGAGTACAGTGTTGTACTCCTCAGTTTGCTAGACAGCCTCAACAGCCTTGGCAGTAACGGTCTTTATCTTTTCCTTCGCGGCTTGGAGTTACTCATCCTTCTCCAAGGTCAGCTTCCTCTCAGCTCTGAGATTGTCCCCCAAGACCTTGACCTTCTCCTTGATGGTGTTGGCCTCGTCCATGGCAGAAATGAGATCCTTCTTCAATTTCAAGTTCTCTACCTCTAAAGCCTTCACCTTAGACGCCGCTGACGTGACCTTTGCTTCGTGGGTAAGGAACTCAGAAGCGAGGTGAAGACTCTCCCCAGTACCTGAAAAGAGGATCCAACCTTCAGAACAATGCAAAAAGAAGAAAAAGAAAAGGATGAAACTGTACAAGTACGTTACCTAGATGAGTTTGTGGATATGTCGACTCATAACCTCGTTAGAGGGCATGCCAGAAAAGACCCTCAATTCCTCGGCAGTGAAGACCTCTTGTGCCCTCACTAGTGCAAGGCAAGCGTCATCCCAAACGCTAGATGAGTGAGAATTAGCCTTCTCTTTCCCCTTGTCGGCCACACGTGGCTTCTTCCGGATGGGAGTAATCTTTTCAACCGAGGTAGTTGGGGAAGCTTCCCTCGTTGTCTTAGTGCCGAGGGTAGTTGGAGTGACGGAGACCTCCTTTCCACAATGCACACTGTCCTCTTCCCAAGATTGGACAGAGGCTCGTTCTTGGACCTCATTTATGCATACATCTCTTGGTTAAATTTAGTCATCATCTTTGTAAAAAGGAAATACTTGTTAAAAAAAAGGAAAAAGAAAAAAAGGGAAGAGCAGAATCAATGACGAACCAAATAAAGTACTTACTCTTCTTCTCCTTAATCTCTATGGTGCGTAGGACGTAAGCGGAAGGCTTCGAGCCAAGGCATTGCACAACTAAGGTACAGGGATCGACCAGATCGTCGAAGTTGTCAATTGTTTTTATGTACTCAATAGCTGCCTTAACACGTTGCTTGTACCTGCTTTTGAGTTTGGACCGTCTCTTAACTGTACGAGAGTAAACAGGAGAATTATCTATGACAAAATGTACAAAAGAACAAAAGACGAAGGATTAGTAGAAAAGACGAAACACCTAGACTCGGGGTTCTCCACCAACGGAGCAACCTAGAGAGATCACCCTAAACCTCATCAAAGGGAGTCTCCTATCATCCCTAGACATAAAAAAGAATCGGGATTTCCAATATTTGAATGACGAGGGTAGGTCCCTGACGATCCTAGTTTTCCTCTTCCAAGGCACCAGTTCGTAGTACCCATGTTCCTTGGACTCCTTTAAACAATACAAGTAAACAAACTCATCCACCTTAATCATATCTCCTTCCGTTGCAGGCAACCATATCCACATACAGCTGATCACTATCCTCCACGAGTTGGGCATAAGTTACCCAAGAGCAATGTTGAAATGACCTAGAAGCTCCATGATAAAAGGGTGGACGGGGAATCTAAGCCTGCTCAAGAAAGCAGCCTCGTAGAAGCATACCTCCTCGGGCGAAAAGTGACAAGCTCTTTCCTCCCCATGAGGAAGACGAACACTAACCCTCTCGGGAAATTGAAATCTCTTTCTAAACCTGGAAAGCATTTCAGCGTCTAGGCCACACACCTCTCCAAGAGCATGGAAAGCCTTGATTTGCCGTGGGCCAGAAGTTGCAGTGTCCTCCTTCACCTCCACAGGATTGTCGCTAGACAACAACCCTGTCTCGAGCTTACTAGATCTCACCTCTGACATTGCTCTTCACTCACGAGCTAAATTCTCGAACCAATCTACTGACTGACGCAGTAAGGGGAACAAATCAGCCAATGCTACACTTAGGCTATTACCCTAAAAAACAAAGCCTTCACTTAAGGGGGAAAAGGAATGGAAAACACCTAAAGAAGCCCCTAAACGCGCAAAAAGAAATGAAATAAAGGAGCAAACTATCCTAACTTTAGAACCACTAACCATGGAACCCCAAAAAACAAAGGAAGATGGACAAAATCCTAAAAACCCAAAATAGAAAAGGAAACCAAAAACTCGTACCATTTATCAAAACCCAAAACAAGAAAAGAAATCAAAGACCCATACAATTTATCTACACTACCAAACGCAAAAGAGAATGGAAAAAAAGACATACCTCAAAGAAAGCAACCATAGAAAGGAAAAGCTCTAGAAAATCACAAGGCAGAACAGCTCAAAGAAGAACAAGAAGCATAGAGCAATAATGGCGAAAGAGTAGGAAAAGTGAAGGGAAATGAGAAAAGAAAGGAAGTTTAAAAACTAGGCACAAAAAACTGAAAATCAGCGGGAAACCTGAGAGTCACACAAATTGGGCATTAACTCCACCAGTCAGAGCACACCACGTGGCCATGATGTGTATAGCGCCGCCACTACGCATTAAATGCGGAACGAGATCCCAAGAGCCGTGTCTAGGCAGAAAACCTTTCACCTTCTAGAGGGGTAGTTGATGGGATCGACGAACTCTCCTGCCCAGACGACCTCATCAAGAACATTCGTCCACCTTGCCACGACATGGATGAAGGCAGGAGAATCATTAATGAGGAGTTTCAATGCCTCAGATAGTTGCCAATTAGTTGTCGAACCGTTGAAAGCTCATCAACGCCCGCATTAATAAGCCCTGGAGCATTACAAAAAGAGCACTAAAGCCACAATTAAAGCCCCAACGGCTAGAAACTATGAAAGCTATATATACAAGTCCATCAGAACTAGACCGTGTACATACATACAACTGAAATACACTTTAGCACACATAATTTTGATATTCTGAGCTCTCCTACTTCCTAAAAAGCTTCCATTACTAACTCTATCATTGGAGGCTCTGTGGTAGGTGCCGCACCGGTGACCATTTGAGGAGAGTTTTACATCATATTTGCAGGTTCAGTTTCGAGGATTCGACTCTGTCTAGACGAACCTACATTGATGACGATTTTCGCATCATCAGTAATATTCACAAAATGCCATGGTGGAGAAACTCGTTTGTCTTGAACTAGAAGTGCGAAAATTTTCAAGGCCTAAAAGCATCGAATCTTTAGCCCAGTTCTCACAACCCCTCAATTATCTACCCACTTAAGCCCAAGTTCCAATCCTAGTCAAACTTCAAGCTCTACCATAAATGGTCACAAGTCTGTCAATCCAACAATTACCATATGCACATCTTTTGTTCCTTTGGCAAATCTGAATCCTTTGTCCCAGTCTCAATGTTTCATTTTATAATCAATCAATCACATGTGTTTTCTTTTGTTTTTTTTTTTTTAAAATATATATTTTAAATCAAAGTGATTATTTTACAAGGAAAATAAAATATGTGTGACAGTGTAATGTTGGTGAAAATAATATAAACTATAAGGTTAAATAATATTCTTTCGCACTAATTTACATCAACTATTTTATATACATATTTTCAATTGATGTGAAAATTTATGTGAAAAAAGTAATGTGAAATAGTAGACATGAGAAATGTGAAAGTGTAATACTCAAAATGAAACAAAACCTGTTTTATAGAAAATACTCACGATTGTAGTTTTTTTTAATAGATGTGTAAGAATCAAAACCCTAGAGTGTAATAATTTTTTTTTTTGGTTTGAGAATCTAAATCATAATAATTAAATTGGAACAAAATATCTCTATATAGAAAATTCAAAAGACAACAGTTTTTTTTTTTTTTTTTGCATGGCACTCTATTGAGCCCACCTAAAAAAGACAATTTTGTTTTTGGCTGGGAAAAGAACCAAAAAAAAACTGCATAACAACACAACACACCAGACCAAGTAACACCTATCACACCTTACACAATCATTATTGAAAACAGATAAGTTGATACTCCAATTACAACAGAGAACTTTATTAACTAAAGAGTTCTTTACTCTCATTCCAAACTCAATCTGGGCCTTGAGACTTGAGGTCTCTCCTGAATAGAGCAAGGATAGTCTCATCGGATTTGATATCTTTGCAAAACACAAGAGCGCTCCTTTGGAGCCAGAGGTGGTACACAGCAGCAGCCAGAGTCAACCTTTTGGTTGAACACCCTAAACTTTTTCCTTTCCAATTATCAATCCCCCATTGAACAATCTTTTCCTAACATTAGTCTAGATTCTTCACTAGATATCTCTTTTTGACTTGACAAATCCTCTTAGCAAAAGGGCTCTAGAAGCACCAGGTTTACTAAGCACCAGCATGTAATCTATGCAAGGAGCACAATGGTAATGGGAGGCTGGTACAACTTCTCCTTACAGCAAGCCGGCAACACATGCCATGATCTTTTTTCTTTTGATTTTCTATCAAACAGTGTCTCATATTGATGAGTTCTAGTTCAAAGGGTATTTCCTTTCCTTGTAAGAGCAAAGCATGGGATGAGAGTGCATGAATAGCTTATCCCAAAACAAACAAAGACAGAGAGACAAATATCACCTCATTGTGTTCTTTTGGAAAAACATACTGGAGGGAGGGGTGCATACCATGACTTGAGAACTTCAGAAGACCTATGAGGCATAAGGAAGCAATTTATGTATTCCTTAATGGACAAAACTTAGGTACATTAATACCTTATATGCTGTTCTTTAAGTTCCATTTTTAAGATTTAGCCATATGATTACTTAACTAAAAAAATACACTTCTATCTCATGAGCAAAAATTCACATGGCAGAATCTTAAGAGGGGAATTTAAAAACAACACCTAAGTACTGTATCTAAGTCTTGCCCTTCCTTAATATAGTAATTGACCTTGATTAAATAATATTAGAAATTATTATCCCAAAATTTTGAGACTAAACTATTACTATTTGGTAGAATTCTATATAGCATATTTATTTTCTAATCTTATTATCTTAAGATGCTTCTTTCTAAAAAAGTTAGAAAAAAGATTCATAAGCTTAAGGAATGTATTATTAATGTGTTAATTGAAGCTATTTACCTTAGAAAAATATAAATGATTTTAATATCCAACCTGAAATATATATATATATATATATATGTGTGTGTGTGTGTGTTTGTTTATTAATTCAAGATTTATTTATAATATTCATCATGGTATCTAAAATTGGTGTCATAGTTAACAAATTAAAAGACTGGTTGGACGTTGCAATGTATTGGCAAGTAAAGGAGTTCAGCAAATTTTTTTACAGAATTATCTCATTTATGGGGGTTTGAAAAGCTCAAATTTTTTAAATTCTTTTTCCTAAAACCCTTTAAAGATCCATTTAGGTTTTTACCCTAAAAAGACACATGATGCTTAACGACAACAACAAAACATTAACCATAGATTGGATTATTTGAATTCAAGTATGAAAAAATATATTTATAAAAGAAAATATCAATAATTAGTAGTAACATTGTAATGTCTTCTCTATATTTCTCACATTGAAAGCCTTTTATTGGTTTGGTTACCAATTGAATATGAAATTATTAAATAGCTTTATAACAGTAGTTTACCTAGTGATAACATCATTCGTAATAAATATTTTTTCACAAAAAACTTTACAATTAAAATTATTCTACCCTTGGCGCGAGAGTCACTCCATAAGTATAAGTATTTGTAAGGTATAGGGGGTAAGGTTGGGGTTCAACTCTCTAGGAAGAAGTTTTACACACATATACACTTAGATGAAGATAAAGTGAAATTTTTATCTTGTATTAAAAATTAAAAAAAAAACTTTTGAAAAATGATATGTCCACAATATTTTCACAATAAATTCTAAATGACAGACTGTTACTAGCTGTTATCAGTTGATAAATAATTTTAGTGGTTGGCTTAAATTAGAATCAATAACAATTTACCACTTGTGATTTATTATCAAAATATTGTGAAGGTAGCACTTTTCAAAACTTTTTACGATATCTTTTATCTAAAAAAAAAAAAAAAAAAATTTACAGTCAAAACTCTATTTCCTAGTTACTTCTAAAAGCTTTTTACAGTTAAAACTCTACTTCCTAGTTCCTACTACAATCTCAAACGGATAATAAATATCCAACAAAAAATTGAACAGCTCAGTCTAATATTTGATTCTACAATTCATTGAGGTATCCAGTTATTTGGAGTAAAATTTAAGAATTTTTTTTTTAAAAATCCATGAAAATATTCAATTCACTTAATAATGAAAGGGATCTTGGATATTAGTAGTAAAATTTCAGAATATTTTCAAATCAATTAATAATGAAAGGGATCTCGGCTAGATATGCTTTGTTTAGTTTCAGTCTAAAAAGTGTTGTGTATCCAAGAGTTAGGCCCTTTTGAATATACACCACTGTCAGTTTCTTCAAGACTTTCTTCCCTCTCTCTCTGTGTGTGTTAAAATACTTAGTATTCTCAAAAGAAAAAATAGTGGGATAATTCTATATTGGAAAACGAGTGTAAGTTAAAGAGGTTTAAAGCTCGCGTTATGTATCCAAGAATTAGGCTATTTTGGATATATACTACTGTCAATTTCTTTAAAACCTTTTCCCCTCTCCCTGTGTGTGTTCCTATAAAGTATAGAGTCCTACGAAAAAAAATATAAAAAAAAGAAATTGGAAAAGCAAAAAAAAAAACCAAAATGGCATGCAACATTCAAGTTAATTTTAGCACCTAACAAATACAATAATTAATCAAATGAGTCATTTTAAAATTTGATTATTTTATAAAAAAAATTAATTGAACACATGACTAGTAAAACATAAAATAAAACACAAAAAATTACACAAACGATTTCTATTCATATTATAATATTATACTCCAACCCTAAAACTGAAACCCATAACAAAGCAATTGATGAACCAATTGTGTACGATCTCAGTTGTATAGTGTTCTTTTTCCATGAAATTTCATTTTCGTGGAAATGACATGAGACATTCAAGTTAATTTTGGCACCTAAAAGATACAAGAATTAATCAAATTAACTTGTAACTCCATGCATATGCATGGATATACTTAAAGATATACACTAAGGGTCTATTTGGATATTGCTTATTTTGCTGAAAACTGAAAACTTTTTGTTGAAAACACTGTAGAAAAATAATTTTTAAAGGTGTAAATTGTGCCATGGGACCCAGAAATGCATGCTTATGCGTGTTTTTGTGTTTTGGGCTCGGTTGTGAATAGTGCCGTGGGATCCAGCCAAAAACGCAAACGCTGAATAATTTGCATGCAAACACGTGCTAAAATGCATAATATAATTCATATATATATATATATATATATATATATATATATATATATATATATAATTTAAATACTATTGATAGTCATTTTATATTTTGTTAACTTTGTAAAAAAAATTGTAAGGATATTATTAAGTACAAAATGTAAATTGTCTTTTTTTTTTTTTCTAATTATTGTTAAGCGCTTTTGTTTTACGATTCATTTATTATAAACTCTTTGGTTTTTGTACTTAATAACTCACTTGGATGAATATTTATGATGTGGTTTTACATTTGATTCTAAAATTAATAAATAAAACTCTTTAAAAATAAATAATTTAGGACACATGACGCAAAAATGGAACTCTGATTTGGAACTCTAATTTGAGTTTCTCTTAACTTCACCTATTATTATATACTAGTATGTTGTCTGTGCGATGCACGTATAATTTTATGATATTTTATGTAAGACAGTTTTAGATAATGTTATACATATATTATAAGGAAAAAGTAAACTAAATTAGAGTAAAGAAAAATATGCATTTTGAGATATTAAAAATTCGTTTAGTAGCTTCATTGTATATTTGTAGCCTTCTTAAGGTAAGATTATTATTATTTTTTTAAATCATGAAACCTAAGATAAATGCAAAAAATAATGGAACTATGAAAATCAACTAATTTGTGTTGTATACACATATTTCATACCATGAAATGAAAATATGTCAAACTCTCTCACAATCTTCTACTCATCGATAGTGTGACATTAAGACATGATGTGGACAAATGTGTATTCATGTGTCTTATAGATAATTTAAAATTAAACCATAGTAGAATATAGCTTTACATTGCGTACTAAATATTCTCTCTACTCATATACCCAAAACAAAAAATATCTAACCAAATTACCCGAACTTAAATCATACTTAAGCCCCTAATTTTTAAAAAAACAAAAAATTTACCCATAGGGGTTTCGACGTCTTGATGGTGGTGGGAGACCAGTATAACTGAGGTGGTGACCCCTGAGATTCTTCTTTCTTTCTCTTTCAAATGTTTTGTTAGTCTCAAGTATTTTATTTTGGTAATATATAGTGAAACAATGCGTTTTATTTAACAATCTATAACATTTTTGTATCTCTCTATCTCTCTTCAAGGCCTTATGTAGTTAGTTATTACTATTAGTCCCTAATTATTATTATTATTTTTACTTTTTTTTTAAATTACTAAAACAGTGGATATGTCAAAAGACATGAAAAATAGAAAAATGTGTGATGTAAGCTTAGGCAAATTAATGAGATATTAATAAGATAATAGTAAAATAAGTTAATATGAATTTTTGGGTAATAGTAAAAAAAACTTAATAAAAGAGGTAAAAAAAAATGGTAAATGCAAAATTAAAGCACCACTTGATAGAACCTCATATTTTCCCGCATGAGGTCTCTGCTTTTATATATATATTGACTAGTATTTAACCCGCGCAATGAGCGGAAACATTTTAAATAGTTAAAATTCAATCAACTTCACGTAAAAATGTAATAAAATATATTAAAATTCATTTGGGTAATGTTGCACATCCATTTGTTTGTCCCCTTGTAATCAATTGATTATGCTTTTTTTGGATTACCATCATTTTGAGCATCAAACTAAGTCTTAAAAATTTACATCAAGTTAATTTTTTAACTAATTCAATACATAATAAACTATTTTAAATTGTATGTGCAAATATTTATGATAGATATTATGAAGGAGTTTTTTTTTTTTTTTTTTTTTTTTTTTTTTTTTTTTCTTCTCCTTTTTAGAAAGAACATCATGAAATTTCATTAAAGAAAAATTAGTTGTAATCGATTGAAAGTACAGATTGAAGGTGTGGAGAAATATCATCCATCCACACCAAGAAACCTTTAACATGTCTAGCATGTTTAGCTAGGTTGTGACGAATAGATTTTCCAAGCCTACGAACATGAGAGAGAAATACAATAACTAGAATCTGTGATGGCTTTAGCTGAGGCAAGAATATTACCAAAAGGGGAGAAAGAAACATCCTCGCTAATGAGGCTCTTGATCACATAGATCATAGATCAATGTAACAACTTTGAAATCATAACATCAAAAATTGAATAAATATTCACTACATTAGAAATATTGTTAAAAAAACCATTTACAATTTATTGAGGCTGTAGTGGAGAAGTTGGAGCAATGTCTTTCATTCCTCATTTTAATTGTTTTTCAACAGCATTTGTCATTAACCTATTTTCAAAATACAACACATAACCATCAACTCATTAAAACAAACAAAACCTTACATGTAGAAAGAAGATCTATTGAGAAATAGTTGAATCACATTTATTTATATATTTTTCATTTTTTGTATAATTATCAATTATTATAATATTATTAATATATTGATTAAGATAAAAAAAAATAGTGTTTAAACTTTAAAATAATAAAATATTGATTATGTAGTGATCTAATGGAATGAGATTGGATATATTCACTACTCTATAAAATTAGATTGCTTGGTTTTCTAGAAATAACATATAGTAGATTTATGAGATATTGGGAGAATTAAAAAAAAATCACCTCAATGCACAACATAATAATTCCAAACATTCCAAAAGAAAACACCAGCATTCAATCTTTACAAAAGTACATCACATTCACATCATTCACTAAAGAGAATGAGAGACATAAGGACTTCATGAAATAAGAATGAATGTTAAAGAAAAATGTATATACCGAAAGTACCCTAAACAAAAGGTGAGATTCTAGATTCCATCTTATTTTTGTTGTTGAGTTTGAGCTGTTTGTCTAAAAAAGCTTTCCTCCTTGTATCCTTCCTCATTCAGCCACATGCATAACACCCATTTGAAATCCTTCTTCTTCTAAGAGAGAGATTTATAGTTACATATCTTTTAAGTAAATCAAACCAAAAAATAACTCTGCTATAAGCATGTTACTGCTATATTGTGTGCGTGCATACATTTTTTGTAATGCTTATATAATGATAAACTGTAGGTTCTAAATGAGACATTCAATGAGACTCCAAGTTGGCGTGAAGAATCAAATTGCAATTGTGCCTTTGGTAGTTATTCTCTAATCATGAATGGATACCTTTTGTGATTTAAGTTGTGAATTACATAATAGGATTGTGAGTTTGCTAATCTTGTAGATAACCTATCACAAAACTTAATGACGTTGACTTGCTAAACAAAATTACTAAAAACCATAATACTGTAATTTTCTTTTGATATTCAAGTAATAACTTTGGAATATTTTTTATGATACGTTACAACATAGAAGGCATCGAATGAGGTAAATAACATAATGAAATAGATAAGTAGTACCTAAAAGAAGCACTAAAGGAGAACATATTACTTTATAGCACAACCAAAAGTCTGAAATAAACATAGAATATCATGCCCACCATCAAATTGTAGTACTGTCAAACTATAGTAAGACCAAGTATCAATGTTTTGTAAAGTCATATATAACCTGATATTGTGGCTTCTTTAGTGTGTGAGCTCTCAATTTATAAGCTTTTGCCACCCATCATTCTCTTCCAAAATAGACCTTCAAAGTATGAGAGGATTAAGAAAAATGTCCATAATAACTTGATATATTACACTATAATTTAGATAAATCATAAACTTTCATCATTCGCAAATTGAAAAGAAATCATCTTAATTGAGTTAAGTACCACATAAAGCCTTGAATTACTGAATATTCTCATATGATTGCATATCAGATTCTCTACCTGTCACCTCAACTTGCTAAAATTTTATGGTATTTAAATATCATAAGTAATCCAAAATTCATAGATTAGCAAAGTAAGCTAACAAAATGTAATCTAAAAAAGAAAAAAGAAAAAAAAAAAAGAGCCTTCAGAACTGGTTGCAATTCCTTAAACAATTGTTTCATTTTTTTTTTTCTTATTACCAAACAGATTCTCAATTAATTTTAAAGAATATAATGCAAGATATGTGTGAATGTAATCATCATCATCATCATTGATATAAAGTGATACAGCCATCCATTTACGCCAATGAGCTCAATGCCTCAATCTCAATTGGCATTTTCTTCCCTTATAAGTTATAGCCTTTTAGGTGGAGGGATGTGTAACTAACCATTAAAACTAAACAGTGGTCCATTTTTTTCCTCTAAAATGAGGTGCTAAATCTCTTAAGCTTATCCTCATAATGTGAGTAGGGATTTTGGGACTCCAAAAGACTATCACCCTCAGAACCCATGATTATTTCCTAAAAAGGCTAAAATTCTTTTCAGCCATATTCAAATTGAAACCCTTACACCAATCTGAGGCATATGCTCCAAACCATATAATAACATTACTTCAATCTTTAACATTTTCTATATTTGTAATCAATTTCAATAAAAATTAAATGGATGGAAAAAAAATCATAATCTCTGACATTGTGAAATTAAACCCAAAAAAAAAAAAAAACAAAAGAAAAAAAATCCTTGTAGAACCATATGGGATTCGACCCTGCCTTGCATCTCATGTAGTGCAGCCACTTCTTCCTCCATTTCCTTCAACCGTTTCTTCATGTCATCCACATCCACTCCCTCCTGCTTTAACCATTTTTATTTTCACAATTAGCCAAAAGTAAACTGAAAGCGTACAACTTTGTAACCAAAGGCCTATTATTAACACTCAATACTTTCCCATCAGATCTGAAGCAAAATTTACAGCAGCCAATTCCAAATCATGAGTTGGGTAATTTTTGTTCAAAATTCTTTAATTGTCTAGAGGCATAAGCAACCTAGCCAATCATGTTTTTACATCCCACAAAAAATGACATTGAGAAAAGAAGGCCAACAAATACATCTCGCCTTGATTAAATCAATAACATAACATCACATTCCTTACTTATCGTTTTCCTTATCAATTTTCATGTATTATGACTTCTAGAATGACAAAAAAAATCACTTCGGAATTTTATCAAACATCTTGTATGTGTAAGAGAAACAACAACACTTGGTTTCATGGAGGCTGGTGTCGCATGAACAAAAAAAATGCATGTATTACAACCATTACTACCAACACAAACCTAAACAACCACATGAACAAAATTTTGATGGTTAACAACAATAATAGACCAATGTAAAATGTTGTCTCAGTACCAATACGCCAATACCAACATTAGTGAAATAAGATAGATAAACCATTTTTATTCTCTAGAATCATTTTTATGAAAACATACGCCAGTTTGGTTCCAAAGACAAAGACGACGGCACACAAAATTTACAGAGTTATACCTCTCTAGCATGAGCGAAGCAGCTGTGGAGGTAATTCTCTTCCACAAAGTGTATGGACTGAACATTTTTCTCCCTACTTCTGATTCCTTCCTTCTTTCTCAACGGCCTATCGTTGGAACTTTTTCTCGCGCTTGAATTATCCTCATTAAATACCTTGTTTGCATATTGAAAAATAATAGGCCAAAAACGTATTGACCCCTTGTGATAAATCAATTGATTAATTAGCCAAGTTTATTAATTAATCAAATTAACATGCAAACGCGTAGTAGCACAAACAAATCACCAATAAACTAAAGTGCAGCGGAAAAATAAATTGACATGGTGATTTGTTTACAAATGGGGAAAACCAACACGGCAAAAACCCCACTGGGTGATATTAAGGTCATCATTTCCGAGAATCCATTATTATCAAAACAAGCGGTCACAAGTAAAGGAATCCCAGTACCTTATACCAACCTACAGTTAAACCCTTACCCCAATACCCAATTAGACTTGTTCTGTAGTGACAATCTCTCCTTGTATTGCACGGCTCCTAGTACGTGACTAACTAATTGCGTGGATCCTAGTACGCGACTTTAATCACCAACTAGAGAAGGATTGTTGGCTGCAAAGTTCTTCAGTTCATCACACGATGAAGATCAAGAAGCTCCTTGGTTGGTTACAAAACCCTACGGTGCACAAACACCGCAGCTTCTTCACAAGAAAGGTGAACTAGGGCAAACTAGGTCTTCAGTTATAATTTGCTCTTGTGCAATTGTGCTCTTGGCTGTGTAACCTGATACGGCCCTTAAAATAATCCTTATATATGTTTAGGGTTCTAAAAAAAGAAAGCCCAAACATACAATCACAGATTGGATGAAAAACAGACTCAAAAATCTGAGTTTCATAAATCTCGACAGATACCCTATCTGTTGAGCTGCTGTCGAGCCATAGGCTGGAACAGCTCTTTAAGTCTTGATAGATGCTAGCTGTCAAGCTTTAATGAGCAGCACTTTTCACACTTGAATCTTGGACAGACTTGCATGGCTTCAATACTTGGACTTGAAACAAAGTTCCTTGAAATATTAAACACATCTTAGATCTACCAAAATACAAGTAAAATGCGTTTTGTCAAAGGATTAGCCAATTACATAAAATGTTGACATATGTTGCTAACATCAAATCACATATGTCTTAACAAAAAAAAAAAGAGAGAAAAGAGATTAAAGCCCTCTAATACATGATTAGTTTCAACCTTTGTGTGTTTCAGAGTTTGAGAGAGGAGTAAAGGAGATACAGATGAGAGAAAAATTGCTGCTATAGTTTCTCAGTCCATGAAAGAGAGAAACTATCCTCATCAAGTACCTTGCATATTGAATTGCTGGGTTGAAAGCTAATGACACGATCTATGCTTGATTTGCAAAAAAGAGAGAGAAAATCAAAGGAGCAGTGAAGCGTGACTGGAGATATAGATGGGAGAAGCGGATGATAGATGGGTGAGGAAATACCATTTGATGTGAATGTTATAGGCAACAGAGAAGATTATAATTTTTATATATGTGTGAAAAAAATGTAAACTTTCTTTAATTGCTAAGAAAGCATTCTTTTTTGGGGGGGGGGGGGGGATAGATTAGCATTACTAAGATAAGTATTTGTGCATCAAATACCAAGCATAAAATTTAAAATAAGAACAATAGTAAAAGCCTTAATATTGTTCACATTTATTTCTTTTCCAGTACAATTCCCTCACTTAATCCTCCATTTTCTCAACAACCAATTAAAAACGTCATTGTTTCTAATTACGCAAACTGAATAATCCCTTGAGTTATACTCTTTAAAGAAAAATAACAAATAATAAAGCATATATAATCACAACTTTCTTTCAAAAGAAACAGAGATGGAAAGCAAGAGAGAAAAAGTGAGTTAGGGCAAGAAGGAAAGAACCAAACAAACAACATCAAAATCTGAAATCTACAAACCATAACAAAAAATCCCAAAACATCAAAGCAAATATCTAAATCTATACCTATCCAACCAAAATACCCAAAAATTAAGTCATATTAAATACTCAAATATAAGAAGGGGGAAAAAAAAACCGGTGGCAGTTTTGGCGATCTGATGATGGGAGGTAAATGGCCTGATCGACGGAGTTAATGGCACTTAGATTTCACTTCCTTAATCTCAATTCCTGCGTGTGCCTGTGGTTTCGGTGTTCTAAGTCTAGCGAGGGAACGGATGGCGGCGGAAAAATTGACAGTAATCATGTTTTGATTTCTTATGCTCAATTGATGTAGTCTTTACAGTTCTGCCTCTTTCTCCTCTCTGTTTCTCTCTTTGTGTCCCAGGCCTCATTGCCTCCCTCTATTTCTATCTCTGTGTGTATAGTATTTCTATCTCTCTTTCTCTACTTCTTTCCCCGTTTCCTCATCGCCTCTCTCTCTCTCTCTCTCTCTCTCTTTCATCGCCTTTCTATTTCTATTTTCATGTATCCTTTACTTTTAACCGGTTATTTTTTGTTATTTATAATGAGAGGCTTTTAAACGGTGTGTAGCACTGCCAAACAACATAATTTATCGCTTTTTAACTCATAAGTGGCAGAATTTTAGATGGCCATTTTTCCTACATGATAGTACCTCCTTAATTGCAGGAAAAGACTTTTGCTATTATATATAGTATATGATATAGATATAGATATAGATATAGACTAGCTTGTAATCTCATGCATATGCATGAATACACTTAAATATATTCAATAAGATGTATAATATAATTCTTATATATATATATAATTTAAATAATGTTGATAGTCATTTTTATATTTTGTTAATTCTTTAAAAAATTATGTACGGATATTATTAAGTATAAAATGTAAATTGTCTATTTTTTTTTAAATTATTGTGAAGCACTTTTTTTTATTTTTTTATTTGACGATTCATTTATTCTAGACTCTTTAATTTTTGAACTTAATAACTCACTTGGATGAATATTTATGATGTGGTTCCACATTTGATTCTGAAATTAAGAAATAAAGCTCTTTAAAAATAAATAATTTAGGACACATGGCTCAAAATTGGAACTCTAATTTGAAATTCTAATTTGAGTTTCTCTCAGCTTCACTTATTATTATATATATATATATATATATAAATATAGACTAGCTTGTAATCTCATGCATATGCATGGATACACTTAAAGATATACAATAAGATGCATAATATAATTCCTATATATATAATTTAAATACTATTGATAGTCATTTTTATATTTTGTTAACTCTTTAAAAAATTTTGTAAGGATATTATTAGGTATAAAATGTAAATTGTCCATTTTTTTTAAAATTATTGTGAAGCACTTTTTTTTTTTTTACGATTTATTTATTCTAGACTCTTTGGTTTTTTTTTACTTAATAACTCACTTGGATGAATATTTATTGTAAGTACTCAGAAAATAAAGGCCCAAGCCCACTAAGAACAGTGATACCTTGTCCTTCAAACCAAGCCCAAACAATAGAATTTCTTTAGGGAGTGGGAAAATACTTCAAATGCCATTCTAAGCTAGGTTTAAGCCTAAGACCGAAAAGCCCAAAGGAGCAGAGAAGTATAACACAAGTAGAGAATAAGAGAAAAAGCTCTCCTTGGGCAGGTCTGAGGATTAGTTTCTTACATATATTTTGTTTAAGTTCTACACCAAATAATGCACTATTCACTTTCTTGTTCTTCTATTTCTTAGAGAAAATGTCCATCCCCCATTTCTGGGAGACTCCCTTCCTTTTATATCCCCCTTCTTTGCATCTTAGCGCCCCCACCTATATGCCTCTAGGCATTCCTAAGGATACTTATCCCCTCAAAACTCTGCTGAAGGTGGTGGAAATGACTGTTAGTTGTGAAGTTACTGTTCATGAGTCATTTCCTCATTAATGGAGTTGATAAGGTTGGTGCAGGGCATTCAATGCGGAGGAGGAAGTGTTCCTTCCAGGAAACTTCCTCTTATCGTCCTTGCCTCTGTCGCTACCCCTTCTCCTTACCCTAGAACATCACAAGATGCCAATTGTCTTGATTTTGTTTCCATCCTTAGGTGGATGAAATCCTCGAAGCACATTTATCTCTTCGGACTTGGACTAAGCAAATTATTTCCTTGTCCAATCCTCCTCGATTCTCGAACCCTCTACATTTGATTCTAAAATTAAGAAATAAAATTTTTTAAGAATAAATAATTTAAAATACATGGCGCAAAATTGGAACTCTAATTTGTAATTCTAATTTGAGTTTTTCTCAACTTCACTTATTATTATTATTATAGATTATTAAGTTACAAGACTCTTGACAAATAGAAGTTAAGAATTTTTACAAGTAAAGTGCTATTCGTATAATCATTTAATTAGTAAAATTACCTTTTATTAAAATAATGATAGCTTTTATATAAATTAAGATGTTCACTCTCAATAAAAAAACCCCTTGATTAAGTTAATGTTTTAGTCTCAATAAATTAAGATGTTCATTCTCTAACTTCTTCAAAAACTATAATGGATTCTAATTTCTTATAAAGTCTCATTAATGTTTTAGTCCTTTCTTATTAATCCAATGTATTTGTAAGGGCGTTGCTGTGTGTGTGTGAAAGCTTGGGTTCTCTTTCTCTTCTTTACCACTTCTTTCTATCGTCCCAAATCTTTTGTGTTGTAATTGTAATTGTAATTCATTATGCTGCAAAGATCACTTTGTAGATGGTGTTTTGTAAGTGATAGTCCTTGAGTGGCTACTCAAAGTGTACCATTAGCATAGGCACTGAAGTGAGTTATGGATTCAACTCCCTTTTGAACCCAAGTCAAAAGGCCATTTACATGTCAAGTGGAAAGAGGAGCTAAAACAACCCAAAAGGATCAAAATTAAAAATTTCAATTGGTTTTAGAGCATTTAGAACATATAGGGTTCAAAATATGAATTTTATTTTTACATTCTTCCGTATGCCACTTCCACTGATAGGTGTGCACCCAATAACCAAACTTTCTTTCAGTTTTTTTGGAGTCTTTTACTTCACAATGCCACATGTCATGTTTGGATTGGCTTCGTTTTTGGACTCAGTTCAAGATGGGAGTTGAGTTTGCTACTATCGCAATTCGCAAACCCATATTATGGTAAAGGCTAGTAGCATTGGTTCATGAGTTGCACACAAAAGCATTATCTTGAGAATAAAAGAAATTATACCACAAATACAAGAAGCAAAGGAGACGGGCTTATGAAAAAAGAGGGAGACTTTAGAGTGATGTGAACGGGGGAGAGAGAGTATTATCCATGTGTGATCAGGACCCAAGAAACTTGTTTTGGCCTTTGTGGTATTTGACACAAAAATGTGTTTTGTTGAAAAATTGTAAATGAAGTAGTATAACTGTATAAGGTTGGTGAAGAACACATTAAAGTTACCACCAACTTGGCTTTTATAGAGGTCTCTAAGGATGTCTAAAATCCCTAGGGACTATTCTTAACTGGTGATTTTGAGTTTTGGTAATGTTGATCCATGGGTTTCATGGGAAAGTGAAAATAATTTGGTTTAGTGTCGATTTTGTGTAATATGGTTAGTGGAGGTCACTTGGTTGGCTTCCCTTAAAAGTTTACAGCCTATTGAAGCAGTTAAATTTGGGGGATTATTTATGTCACTGAGCATTTAATGATAGTGTTTTTTTTTTTTTTTTTAAAATTTATATATATATATATATATATATATATATATATATATATATATATATAGAAATAATTACAATATGCTGCTAATCTTATTGTTTTAACACTTTCTCCTTAGATCTTCAAGCACTTTGTGCATGAGGAAGTGCTAATTCAACTACAAGGCCCTTGGTGAATTTATCATTAAATATTAATGGTGAATTTATCATTAAATGTTAATCAACATGAAATAACGTATGAACGTAAAATATTCTTACAATAAAGTTTTATTTTTTAGATTTTGACTTACACATGGCACACTTATGGGCTCATGGACGTGTATATGCTCCAAGCCCACGTTCTTCTCCTTCCTTTGAGCTCAAAAGTGTACCAAAATCCTTTCTTGGGCCCTCTAGATCATACCTCCAAAAGAGATCCCTTCAAGTAGACTTAAGCTGTGCCCCTTGAAGCGTGGCACGTTACTAGGAGTCTTGGACTTGGTAACACTTACAAGTGTAAAAGTTGCCAAGTTCGAGTCGTGCACTTCGCAAAAATATTGTGCCATGATGCGGATAGCCCTAACATGCTCAGGGGTGCCACACACCATCAATAACGAGTTTAAGTGGGCTGAGTCAATGATCACACGAGACCTTTTTTTTTTTCATAAAAAAAAAAAAAAGTAGACTTAAGCTATGTTTGGTTGGAGGTGAAATAGGAATGATAGAAAATAAAGGAAAGATAATAGGATTGGGTGCAATTTGGTAAGGAGAGAAAGGTGGAAGGATTTTTGGTAAGGCCCATACATTTTCTCCTGAGCCCACTGAAAATTAACCTCTCCAATTTCGAGCTTGAAAAGCTTGTTGCCAGCAAAGTTACCAAATTACTCCAATTTATATATATAGAGGTAAAATTAGAAAAAAATTCAATTAAATTCTACAATTGAATTTTAAGTTTGCATCATGTATCCTAAATTATTTATTTTTAGAGAGTTTTAATCTAAATTTTGGAATCAAATGTGGGACCACATCATAAATATTCATCCAAGTGAGTTATTGTGTACAAAAACCAAAAAGTCTAGAATTAATAAACATAATTTTTTTATAAAAAAAAAAACAATTTACATTTTCTATTTTTTTTAGAGTACATTTTTTACTTAATAATATTCTTACAAGACTTTCTAAAGAGTTAAAAAAGAAAAGAAAAGAATGACTATTAATAATATTATGTATCTTAATGAATATCTTTTAAATATATCTATGAATATGCATAGAGTTACAAGCTAATTATTTTAATATATCTCACCTACCCTACAACCACCTTCACCACACAATTCATATCTCTTTCATCTCTTTTGCAGCTTGTCTGCAATCACAGTATGTCTCTCACTCTTCATTTTTCTTTTCAACTTCATAATTCATATCTTACATTGGCTTCAAAACTTTCTCCCATTCATGATTGTCAAAATCACGATATGGATCGTACGATTTTACGATTCCATATCATCAAAACGTTTAGAATCATACTAGGATCATAAGAATGGTAGGATCGTATGGGATCCTATCGATTCTACCGATCCTATCAAAACATCAGTTTTTTTTTAAGGGATAAATTTTTGGTTTTGATGAAACTTTAAGGGTTTTTATTTTTCTATGTTGTGATGGTATGCCTTTTTATTTTTATTTTTATAAAATTATGTTAACCGAAGCAAATGTTTTCTAATTTTTAGTTCACTTGTAATCAAAATGAAGGAATGCTTCATCATTTCTAAATGAATAATTTATATAGGCTTTGCTACATTTTAAGCTATAATATTGTTAAATTTGTTTGATCAATATATTAATTTGTGTTATAATATTACTAAAATGTTTTTTATATATAATTTTATTATTATGTTTGTATTTGTATATTGATTGATTGATTTTTTTGAGCACACTCTGTAATTGTTGTTGAACGGTATAACTTGAATAGTTGAGTGTGAAGTTGTATCTTGATCTTTTTTGTAGCTCTAGTATATAAATATACAATGTAAACATAGATGATGAAATGGTTGATGATGATTAGGACAGTGGTCATAAGAACCCTATAATGAGATAATTAAATGTTCACTTTAGCTTAATGTTAATCTTGCTTTTGGATTTCATATTTTAGTTTGCTAGTTTCCATTTGATAACTTATTTTGGATTTTAAACTTGGAACTTAGAACTTGGAAAACATTTTCATATTGTTGATAAATATTTTGGTATTTGGTTGCTAATTAAACATTTATTGAACTTTTTAGATACATTAGGTCAAAACGTAAATATATTTGTTTTGTTAGTATAGATGTAGCGATGTATGACATGCAAATTACATCATATAATACAAATCTTTATTTTTTTATGGATAAATTCACAATTTACGTGATTATTCAACATACAAAGTCATTATCAATGTGTTTTTTATTTTAAATATGAAAATATGTAGGATCTTACGATTTATGATTCAAACCTACGATCCATGATCCCACTAACCTCTCACGATCCTACGTAAGATCCCGATTTTGACAACCTTGCTCCCATTAGAACACGTCTAAGTTGAGGTTCTAGTGAATCTGTGTACACTAGAAGAGAGTTAGTTGAGCTTCTATCTTTCGGTTTGTGGTGCTTTGTGCTTTGTCCAGGTGATCTATTTTGGTGCTTTGTTTTGTTTTGTTATTGTTTTCTGCTTTGTACTATTTATTCTTTGAGGGAAATTCAATTTCTCTTTTATATATATATATACACACACATTCTACCAGGGTAAGTTAAAACAAAATGTCTAGGTTTTTTTTTTTTTTCCTAGTTTTTTTCCAGCAATTTAATATAATATAATATATATTATATTATATATAATAACAAAAGGAAAATAATAAAAGTTTATATGTATGATGTGTTAATTTTTATAAAATGTTAATTTATTAATTTTAATTAATAATAAGTAATATTTTCTTCTTATTTAATGAATACAAAGAAATAGTATATTCTACATTTTATGTAATAAATTTATATAACCGCATTTTCTATCCTCCAATTTTACTACTCAATCAAATAAAAAAAGATTTTTGTTCTAAAAAAAAAAAATCATTCCTCCAACCAAACAAGTACGAAAAAGCTACATAGGATGAGATAAAATTGAAAAGAAATCACGCTTGTTGGGCTATTTTGTTGTTTGGGCTTCTAATAAGCGGGTTTCTGCTGAACAAAAAATTGGTCCTCAACATTATTTAAAGACCCAGAAAAGCAATAACAACTGTCTTGTTTTTCTTGCCATGCATTGGGAGTTGCTTGTGGTTATGTAGTACTATTATCAAAGAGTCCAATCACTGGCTTTAAAAATAATAATAATAAAATAAAAATAAAAAAGCCATTGTCATCAGTTTTGGTGGGATCATTTTTTACTCTTGAGATTTGAGTTGACCATCTAACTTTAATTATAATGATATTGAAAAAATAATGCAGATTCCATACTCATTAGCTGCAGTGGGGATTTCGTTTTATACTCTTGAGCTTTGAGTTGGCAATCTAATTCTAAATTTTAAATTATAAATAATGGCATTAAGAAAATTAAAGTCATTAGTTTTTGCCAAAATGGAAAATAAGTCATTTTAATTTCATAGTAGGTGCCTTTTTGGTAGTCAAATATATTGTTTATAATTGATGGCAGCAAGGAAGCAGAGTAGCGGTAGGAAATGTTTCACTTTCTTCTTTCTTTCTCCTTCTTTTCTTGGAGTGAGCAGTAAGCAATGACGCGTATTCTTATAGCTTACAAATCATTAGATAATGAAAGAATAATTCTAGTACCACACGTTTTAGGGACACTTTGTCACAACTATGTTATGTGATAAACTTTAATTGGCGAAGAAAGAATAGCGGGTTTATGTGATAGAGACAAATGACTGGACAATCGTGACAAAGTGCCATATGGTAAAAGAGTTATTCAGTAAATAAATCCAAAAAATGTCAATCATCTCACCTAATAATATTACCTGGAATGAAAATCCTACTTTCATGTCCATCCAATTGGACAACTGGAGTAATATTAATGACGGAAGCAGCTCCGCACCAATAATCATAAAATTTGGGAAACCATAAGATCAGGCCAATGTGCCATCTCTGTTTCAAGGTATAAAATTTACGACACCTTAATAACTCTAACCATTGGCTTGATTTCTCAAAGCCTAGCAGGAAAGTAAGCAGTAGTTTCCATAGATAGTGCTGCTTCTGATTAAATTTTAGGCAAGTCATGGGATATCAAATCATGGTCTAAGAGACTATGATCAATTTCTGACTTACATTAAAAACAAAGAGACTAAGACCTAGACCAAGACAAAGGCCCTGTTTCCACATTCAAGGTTATTCACTTATTCCCAATCCCAACAATGTTCATCAAAACTTCCTTCTTTTCTGCGAAAATTATCAGAACCTCTATTTTTTTTTTTTTTTTTGATAAACAGAACCTTTTTTGTTCTTAGAGTCACATTTTTCTTGGCTTGAAGGAAGCTATAGATTTATGGGAAAATTTAAGGAATGTCCGAATGGTATTGGTTTGGTAAATATTTTTTAGAAATTTTTGATAGAAAAAGAAAGAATTAACTGATTTTTTGACAATTTTTATATTTCTCATAAAAATGATATCAAAACTTTACTAAAATAATTAATTAACAAATGCCTTAAGAGCATATGTTAACCGGACCCTAAATTTATTATTATTATTATTATTTGGGGCCAAAAAATGAAAGCTGAATTGAACCTTGTGTTTGGAACCACATTGAAAATAGATGAGCTAACTTTGACATGGATATAATAACTTATATACATTGGTTAATACTTTGAGCATGTTAAATCATCAATTAACTTGGTAGTCAAGTTGTGACATGCTTAACAGTTAACACCATTTGAGCTAATGCTAACCCATGAAAAATAACAAATAAGAAAGTTTAACGGAACACCCATTACATGAAACGCTACATCAATAAGATAATTCATTAATGTATAAATTTTACTACATAAGCTAAGCAAGATTGTTTTTCACCACAAGAAGTTAAGCTAGACACAGCCTTGACCTTTAGAGGTACATACAAACTTCCCAAGATAATAAAACTCCAGATGATCCCCTAGCAATAAGGAAAACACGTACGCTCTATTTGTTTCAGCATTAATATTTTCTGAAAAATGGTTCATTTTTTAGAGAGCATTTTTTGAAAAACTATCTCATTTTCTAGTGTTTGGTAACAACCTTAAAAATGGGCTTAAGAACATTTTCTGGTATTTGGTATCCACAATTTTTATAACATTTCTTGTATAATTTAAAACATGTATAATATGTGTATTGTGTATACTCACCTAATGCAATCAATATAAATAAATAATGAAAGAACCTAGAATGAATTTAGTTTTCAAACTTAAATTTTGACAAAGGACACAATCAAAATTAGTTGTCTAATTTTCATGATCTCAAATACTCATTTTGTTCACGTATATAACATATAAATAAACCAAGTACACTGGAGGTGTACTATAGTGGCAACAATCAAGAGCAAAAAAAAAAAAAAATATATATATATATATATATATATTCACCATACTTCTCATAATTCAAAATAACCATTATACCCATAAGTTCCATTTTAAATAGTTCAAAATGCCACATAGGTCCAATGGTTTGATAATACCAAAAATTGTTATAGAACTGTTGACGGATTTGTGAGGAGAAAAAAAAAAAAAAAAAACCTTATTAAAGAATGGTGTTATAGAGGGGAGAAGAAATAGGGAGAAAAAAGAGAAGAGAGATAGATAGAAAGAGAAATCTGTGGGAAGAGAAGGGGCCAGAGGGGGCGATAGTGAGGGTGTGAGAAGAGAGAAAAAACAAAGGGAAGAGAAGAAATAAGAGAGTTTATTGTGAGAAAGGCTGAATGAGTGAAAAAAAATATTGTTTCCTGAGTTAGAAGAAGATAATATTTATAGAAATTATGCACCGCATGAGAGAGATATTATTTTCCAATTTTTTTTTTTTTTGGGAAAACAACTTATAGAAAATAAGCCTTATTTTTATAAGAGTATTCCATTGATTAAAGATAGTTTTCCGTTGGCCATTTTTTTTTTTTATGTTACCAAACACCAGAAAATATGGAAAACTATCTATATAAAAGGTTTTTCAGTGAAACAAACAGAACGTTAATGGAAATTTCTTTTGTTTTCACATTTGAACCACATCTACAATTAATCAAGGACATTGATGGGGCTAGCTTTGACATGGACACAATAACAAACAGTCATCGCTTTACACTCATCAATTATTTATTATTTTTTTTGTTGAGAAAACGGTAAGAAATTTCATTAATTTAAATCAGATTGGAATACGACATCCAAATCACTAGGTAGATCTTCATCAATTAACTTTGTAGTAAAGTTGTGGCAAGAATTTCGGCTCACGATGCTACCACTAAGATATAAACGCCAGTAAGAATATATAAAAAAGAAATTTTAATGAACCAATTACAAGAAACATTATATCAATAAGATAATTTATTATCATGTATATATAATATATTACAACATAAGCAATATTATTTTTCACCATAATTTTATTATCATGTATATATAATATATTCCAACATAAGCAAGATTATTTTTCACCATAACAAGTTAAGCTATGGACATGGAACTCCCCCAGTTGGACAGCCTTGACCTTTAGAAATTAGAGGGAGATACAAACTGCCCAAGGTTACAAACTACCCAAGGTAATACAATCTCCATATGATCCTCTAGAACAGGGCGGAGCTAGGGGAGGGCAAGAGGGAGCAAGTGCCCCCCCCTGCCCTCCCCGAAAACTCCTATATAATATTTCTATAAAGCATTTTGTCCGCTGACAAAATTTTTTTTATCTCAACTTCGCCCTAGCATAAATAAGAAGACTTCTCTACTTCTAAAAGAAAGCAATCTAATGTTTGGTATAAGTACATAACACATTTTCATCTATTTCCAATGAAAACAAAGTTTAGTGGCCCGACATAAGACTAAAAGTATTGTCCTTTTGACAAGTTTCTAAACTACTAACGGTAAATAATGAATTTATACAATTTTTTTTACAACAAATTTCATAATTGTCAGAGCAATACTATATAGTATATACAATATTTCTCACAATAAATTTCACAATTGTTGAATATTCAATTTTTATTTAGGCCCACCACTTACACTACTTTATTGTCTACTAGTTATATAATTTCCAGTATAAACTTGTGAAAATACCAACTCTCCTCTTGGTGGGTTCTACATAATCATTAGTTTTTATAAATAAAAAAAATGACCTACTTATATTCATATATACCACTAAAACCATAGCCTCCACTCTTTTTCTTAATTTTTAGTTTTTTTTTTTCAATCTTGTTTTTGCTATAATCCAAATTTCAACTGCTTAAAATAATAGAGGAAAAATGTTGAATTCAACATTATTTTTTAATAGCATTCAAGGTAGTGAGGATACAAAATTGCTAGTACATTGTTATACTCTAAACACTTTTACAATAGTTTATTTTAAGAAATAAAATTGATTGTTTAAACTCTATTTATTTAGATTAATCTCCAAATTACATTAATATGTATTTGTGTATTTAGTTTGCTATTAATATCAATTAATTTTTTTAGATTAATTTTGCTTTTAACATTGCTCTCCCTAAACTTAATTCTTGGCTCCGCCATAGAAATAAGCAAAACACTTATTAGTTTTTAGTTTTAGTTTTTGCTTTTTTGTTTTTTAGCAAAAATTACGAAAAATTTCTTTGGTATTAAAGTCACATTTTGAACCACATCTATACTTGTGGTTATAGTCTTATAGAGGTCAGCGCTACAGTACTAGTATGTAGTATCAAAGAGTCCATTCTCCGGAGTCTTTTGGGTAAATATTGGTAAAAATCAAGTTTTTTGGGATTATAGTCACTGTTCAAAGTTATTTGGGGAAATGAGGAGAGAGAGTGAATTTCGGCAACAGTGTTGCCGAAATTCGAAGAAAAGTATGAGAGAGAAAATGCAATCTGAGGAGAGAGAAATTTTGAGAATTTCGGCAACAGTGTTGCCGAAATTCCTTCTGCCCAGCCTGCCCGCGTGAGTGCTCAAAAGGAAAAAATAAAAACGGTTTGCGGCAATCCCATTGCCGAAAATGGAGGGAAAAGAAAAAAAAAAAATTGAATTATGGCAATGGTAGTGCCGAAATAGTGGGGGAGAAAAAAAAAAAAAAAAAAAAAAAAAAAAAAAATGTGGCAATGGTAGTGCCGAAATAGTGGGGAGAAAAAGAAAAAAAAAATGTGGCAATGGTAGTGCCGAAATAGTGGGGGAGAAAAAAAAAAAAAAAAAAAAGAAAGAAATGTGGCAATGGTAGTGCCGAAATAGTGGGAGAGAAAAAAAAAATGTGGCAATGGTAGTGCCGAAATAGTGGGAGAGAAAAAAAAAAAAAAAAAGGAATTGCCGGAGGGGAAATCGACAAACTCAAGTACGCTGAGTGTTTGATTCTTGTCTTGTCCGTCTGTTTGAAACAAATTCAAGTACCGTTTGATTATTATTCAAAGTACTTAAATTCTAAACGTACATGAAAGAAAATTATAGAAGAGAAAAAATGATTGATGTGTACCATAAATAAAAAATAAAATAAAAACTGAGATTTTTGTAGAGATTCTTTGTAATGACATTGCCGAAATAAAAGGAAAAAAAAACGTAAACAACATTTTTATTTTTGCAATAAATTATAGGTGGTTAGTTGTTGTTGGTTCAAATTTGAACCTAACGCTAAGATATTTTTTTGCCCTAACAATAACAACTAGTAATAACCTGACACTTATAATTTGTTGTGAAAATATTCACCTCTTCCTCTCATTCTTTTTTTTTTTTTCTCCCCCACTGTTTCGGCACTACCATTGCCACATTTCTCTTTTTTTTTCTTTTTTTCTTTTTTTTTTTTTCTCCCCCCCTATTTCGGCACTACCATTGCCACATTTTTTTTTCTCCCCCCTATTTCGGCACTACCATTGCCACATTTCTTTTTTTTTTTTTCTTTTTTTTTTCTCCCCCCTATTTCGGCACTACCATTGCCACATTTCTCTTTTTTTTTTTTTTTTTTTTTTCTCCCCCACTATTTCGGCACTACCATTGCCATAATTCAAATTTTTTTTTTTCTTTTCCCTCCATTTTCGGCAATGGGATTGCCGCAAACCGTTTTTATTTTTTCCTTTTGAGCACTCACGCGGGCAGGCTGGGCAGAAGGAATTTCGGCAACACTGTTGCCGAAATTCTCAAAATTTCTCTCTCCTCAAATTGCATTTTCTCTCTCATACTTTTCTTCGAATTTCGGCAACACTGTTGCCGAAATTCACTCTCTCTCCTCATTTCCTCAAATAACTTTGAACAGTGACTATAATCCCAAAAAACTTGATTTTTACCAATATTTACCCAAAAGACTCCCATTCTCCGGCTTAAAAAATAAAAAATAAAAAATAAAAAAAGCCATTCTCATCAATTTTGGTGGGATCATTTTCTATTCTTCACCTTTGAGTTGACCATCTAACTTTAACTATAATGACATTGAAAAAATAATGCAGTCCATACTCATTAGCTGCGATTTCGTTTTATACTCTTAAGCTTTGAGTTGGCAATGTAATTTTAAATTTTAAATTTTAAATTTTGGCATTAAGAAAAGTAAAGCCATTAGTTTTTGCCCTTTCTAAAATGGAAAATAAGTCATTTTAATTGAGAGGTGCTACGTCTACAACATTTTTACAACAAATCATAGGTGGTTAGTTGTTATTGGTTCAAATTTGAACCTAACACTAAGATTACTTTTTTGCCCCAACAATAACAACCAGTAACATCCTGCCACTTAGGATTTGTTGTAAAAATGTTGTGGACATATCATTACTCCATTTTAATTTCATAGTAGGTTCGTGTTTGGTAGCCAAATATATTGTTCATAATTGATGGCAGCATATATGGAAGCAGAGTAGCGGTAGGAAATGTTTAACTTTCTTCTTTCTTTCCCCTTCTTGTTTTGGAGTGACCAATGAGCCAATAACCGTGTGCTAATAGTTTCCATATTATTAGGTAATGAACGAATAATTATACAGTATCACACAATTCCACAACATTTACTAGTCACAATTGTTTTATTTCATTGACACTTTGTCACAATTGTTTTACGCTACAGACAGTGAATAGTAGAGAAAAAAAATTAGTCTGTGTGATAATGACAAATAATTAATCACAATATGGGTTATAGATAGTTATAACAAAGTTATAATTGTAGGTAAAAGTGTGTGGTACGAAAAATTATTCTGTAATGAAATAAATCCTAAAATCGGTCAATTATCTCACCTAATAACATGACCTGGGATGAAAATCCCATCTCAATCCAATTGGACAATTGGAGTGATATTAATGGAGGTAGCAGCTCCGCACCTACAAGCTACAATCTTGACTTGCCCAGTCAAAATTTGCGACACCTTAAGATCTGGTCAATGTGCCATCTCTACGTTGCGTTGCAAGGCATGGGATAATATAATTCAAGAGACCAAGACCAATTTCAAACTTATAATAAAAACAAAGAGACTAAGACCAAGGGCCACCCCAAGACAAAGAGACCAATTTCCACATTCAAGGTTATTCCAAATCCCTACAACGTTTATCAAAACTTCCTTCTATTTTTCCACAAAAATTCAAAATTCCTTGTGTTTGTTCTTAGAGTCACATTTTTCTTGGCTTGAGGGAAGCTATAGATTTATTATTATTATTTGGGGCCAGAAGATGGAAGCTAGATTGAAGCTAGCTTTGACATAGACATAGTTATGAGAAATTATTAGGTACTCTTGGAGTACGAAGAATAGTACTTTTTTTTTTCATATTCATGGTGAGATTCACTTATTAAATTCATTGTAGAATCTACTATTAATGTGAGAGAATAGAGTCCAGAAGCACCTAAAAATTTTCGGTTATAATATATATTGCTTAATACTTTGAGCTTGTTAAATCATCAATTAACTTGGTAGTCAAGTTGCGACATGCTTAACACCATTTGAGCTAATGCTACCACTAAGAAATATAAGCCCCCAAGAAATATAACAAATAAGAAAATTTAACAGAACATCCATTACGTGAAACGCTACATCAATAAGATAATTCATTAAAAACATCATCTATATATTACAACATTAAGCAAGATTGTTTTTCATCACAAGAAGTTAAGCTAGACATGTGACTCCCCTAGTTAAACAGCCTTGACCTTTAGAGGTACCTACAAACTTCCCAAGATAACAGAACTCCATATGATCCGCTATAAATAAGGAAAACACTAACGAAAATTTCTTTTTTTAGGGTCACATTTGAACCACATCTACAATTAACCAAGGACATAGATGGGGCTAGCTCTGACATGGACACCATAACAAACACACATCGCTTGACAATCATCAATTAACTTTGTAGTAAAGTTGCGACAAGAATTACAGCTCATGCTACCACTAAGACATATATGCCCCTAAGCATATATTAAAAAGAAAATATAATGAACCCATTACAAGAAACACTGTATCAATAAGATAATTCATTATAATGTATATATAAAATATTAAAACATAAGCTATAGACATGGAACTCCCCTAGTTGGACAGCCTTGACCTTTAGAAATTAGAAGGAGATAAAAACTGCCTAAGATAATACAAACTCCAGACGATCCTCTAGAAATAAGCAAAACACTTTACTAGTTTTTAGTTTTAGTTTTAATTTTTGCTTTTTTTGTTTTTTTAGCAAAAATTAAGAAAAATTCTTTGGTATTATAGTCACATTTGAACCACATCTATTATTAACAAAAGGGCATAGATGGGGCCTGCTCTGACATGGACACAACAGCAAACACACATCGCTTAACAATCATCATTTAACTTTGTAGTAATTTGTGACAGCAATGTCAGCTCATGCCAATAAGATATGTTAGCCCCCAAGCCAAGAGAAATAACAGAAAGATAATTTATTGAACCCATTACAAGGAACACTGCATCAATAAGATAATTCATTATCATGTATATATAATATATTACAACATACGCAAGATTGTTTTTCACCATTACAAGTTAAGCTAGACATGAAATTCCCCTAGTTCGATAGCCTTGACCTTTAGAGGGAAGTACAAACTAGCCAAGATAATAAAACTCCAGATGATCCGCTAGAAATAAACAAAAAGACTTCTGTTGTTTTTGTTTTTCACAAGTAGTTTAGCTAGGCATGCGTGTCGCCTAATTGGACATCCTTCCTTAGAGGTACATACTCCCCAAGATAAACCGCCTCGAGATGATCCGCTAAAGCAGACTTGTCAATGGTTTGATGATGATATGATTTGCAGACAAAGTAGACAACCGTTTGGACAACAAGAGCAATGAGAATGAGCTTGAATAGGAACAAGAAGGAAAGAATTCCAACTACAATTCTGATTGCTATGTCCGGTACATTCTCCAGCACAACAATATTCTCAAATACCAAATCAATTCCAACAAAACAAGTATAAAGCAGGATAAAGAAAGCAACTGCAACTCCCATCTTACCCTTTATCAAAGTCTTGCTCTTCTTCATAGCTTGAATTCCCCTAATAGCTTCTAAAACCGATACCACACTTGCCAATTGCCAAACTATGCTTATATAAACGAACCCCACCAAGTATAAGATCACAAGAATTATTATAATCACAATTCCGATTACACTATTTGAGAAAAAGACTGCTAACAAGCCGATTATTACTATTGCAACAATGTTGTAAACAAAGAGAATGGCAAAGCTCCATAGAAAAGTGACCATAAGTCTTTTCCATACCTTTGGAACAACACTCATGACCTTCTTGAAGGTGATTTCTTTGGCTGTGTAGATGCATGCAACTGTGTAAACAACTGCAGAGGTGGAAAGGAGGGATAAGATAAGGAGGATGGTAAAGTAGGCTATTCTGAAGAGCCACAAATAAGCCCAATCAGCAGAGATGCGATGAGAAAGATTTTCATAGTTAGTAGAGTTCTTTGGAGTATTATCTAAGGCCCGATTGTGGTCTATGATTTTGGAGAAAAGGAGCTCGGAGATTTGGATTTGAGCTAGGTAGATGAAAGAGAGTGGGACGACGAGAGCTAGAGTGATTTGGCTGAAGATTTTTCTTCTTGAAAATATGATCTTGAAGGACTCTTTGAAGATTCCAAAGAACCCCAGAAATTGAAGCTCCTCTTGTGCTCTGTCCATTATCTTCAATATTTTTTTTTTCCTTATTCACCTAGACAAGAATGAATGAGTGATTGCTAGAGCTTACAAATGAAGAAAGAAAGAATTATGAGGCTCTTATAGTAAAGCAGATGACTTGACTCTGTCCACTACCATGTGCGTGTGATTTTTTAATTATTTATTTAATAATATAAATTTTATTTTAAATACAAGCAGTTCTACTTCTAAGTAACTTCAATGTTCTTTCCAAAAAAAAAAAAAAAAAACTTAGTTCTATAACTAGTACAAAAAATAAAAACGTGTTTGTGGGAATCTACGGCGGTATCAACTGTCAATTATGAAATGACCGTCGTATTTGTTTGAATTACTGAAAGTATAAAGAGAAAAAGAAATTTGTATAATGATTGATTTAGAAAAAAAAAAAAAAATTCTTTCACGCTTAATTTATTTCTTTGTTAGTTTTTAATCTACTACTATGTGGTTTCTCAATATTTAAATAAATATTAACTAATACTATTTTAATATTTATTTAAATTTTTGTCACAATATGTGTACTTCTCTTTCCTATAATAGTAAGTTATAATGGGGATAGAAAATTTGAATTATTGATGTTTTTATATTAAATACTGAAAGTGTCCTTACCAATATATATATATATATATATATATATATATATACTGAAAAGTATATTAAATTATAAAGTTTTTGGTAGCTGGCAGTTTTTTTTTTTGTTTTGTTGATAAGGGTAGCTGGCGGTTGGCACACAATATGTTGTCTATTTGTTCCAAACTAAGTACATATTAAATCAGAAAATAAAATAATACAAAGAAAAGAATCAAAATATTTATTTTTTGTAAAAGAAAAAAGGAACAGATAAACCTTATTATGTATACTAGCCTCGTCATAAGCGTTTCGTGTGTGCAATGAGTTTTTATTTTATTTTATTTATTTATAAAAGAAACCTGTGTTTTTATTTTATATATATAATTTTTATTTTGATAATCTAATTCATAAGTAGATAAAGAAATTTGAAAATCAACTAGAGTGACCTTATTTTTTAGGCAATATTTGAGTGAGAGTTAGAATTGTATTTTTATATGAATGCCTTTAGTTTTGTCTCTACTTAAACATAGGAGTGTAGGGTTATTTTTGAAAAAAAAAAATCCCAAACAAGAGAAATTCATTAAATATTAATATAGATAAAGAAAAAGAATAGAAATAAAATGGTGCAACAATTCACTTACTTGCCAAAGTAGATTGCTTATCCAAAAGCTCATAATCCCTTTTATTATTATGTTTTTTTTTTTTTTGAGGAACTTATAATCCCTATTAATAAATTAAATAGCTCAAAAACTATAATAATTTTTTTTTGAAAACATATCTAATCCTTGATGTGGCTGGAATGAAAAAAGAAAATTAATTTGAAACTATAACAGCAGGGCAAATTAGTAATTATGCCTGAAGCCATGCCCCCTGTTCTTCAATTCTTCCGCAATTAAAGAGTGGAAAAGCAAGTCACCGTTCTAGTCTTTGTGATAAAGACAACAATAAAGAGGGGGTCCCCGTTGGCGTTGGGTTTGCGGTGATTAGATTGACAAAGAATTAATTGATGATGCAAGCGAAGTTGCCAAGTATTTCCAACTTCCAAGTTCCAAGAAATTAAAGAAAATTAGACTTCTTTTATGTCTGAATTCTCATCTTTTGAAATAAAGAACTTAAGTTTTCAGATCATAAACGAACCACACGGTTTTAATTGAGGTGGGTTTTTGCTGGGTAATCAAGATAATATACAAAGTTAGATAATCCGCAGCCAAACGGAGCTTTAACCAAAAAAAAAAATTCCAAGTTCCGAGTATTCTTTGATTCAAGAAAAGTAAACACGTATTCACTCTTAATTTTTGAAGTCAAAGTGGTCAAATATTGCAAGCCAAGTATTTCCACTTGCAAGTCTAATTAAATTTCTTCTAAAAAAAGAAAGTCTTATTAAATTTATTCAGCCAAAAAAAAAAAAAATTATAAATTCATACAAGAAGTCTTTTGTAAAATTCATCTCACATATTGATTGTGAGGCAAAGAAGTTGCAGATGGGTTTGCAAAAAAGGAGAAGGGAGCAAAGAAGCCACCTGAAAATCTATTCCCATTTTCCATCTTTTGTATCATGTAAATATGTATGGGACTTTCTGTATATATATTCCACACACACACACACACACACACAAACACACACACACACACACACACATATATATATATATATATATATATTAGTAACATAACTGGTTTAACAGTCATGCGGGTTATTTTAAATAATTTAATGAACCTTCTAATTTAAAAAACATGGATAGTCTTATTGATTGCCACGTCATGGGTCTAAAACTTGGTTTGGAGGAAACTTTTGTTCTCCCTCTAATAGGTTTTGTGACACTCAAATAAGTAAAAATGTTTCCTAATTCATTTTTAGGGTCACAATCAATATTTATAAATGTTTTTTTTTCTTTTATGAAAAGTTTTCAATTGAAAAAACCAAATAGAAAATCTTTTTATCCAAGATACATGTCAAACACAATTTAATCTTTGGGTATTTATCAAAAGGTGAATCTTCCATCCTATGCATAAGATGAGACAGAATTGACACGTAACCATTTTAAGATATGTGTTAGACCCGTTTCACATCTAGTGCAAAAAGCACTAAAAACAAGCCAAATTCTTTATCAGATACTATTCTTGATCCAATCCACAATATATATATATATATATATATATATATATATAGTTCTCAATATTCTTAAAGAATTATAATTATTTTAATATTCTCTAGAGCATTGTGACCTCCAAAGAGACCCCTTGTGGTGTCGTTTATTATCAAACATTCTCCATGTTTTACAAAATTGACAAATTAAACCATTGTAATAAAATTGCAATATTTAAAATAACGCAATTAAACCATTCTGTTCCAAATTTAATTCTAAAAAGAGTTCCACAACAAGTCGGAAAATGATCAAAGTCGACCTCAATATCTGTCCATCGATCTACTTTAGCATAGCATATTTGAATGGGCATACCACATGTGTTAGGGGAGAATTGGTTATTATGCACATGCTATGGCTTACATGATGTCCACGTCATCATTTTATGTCTAAAGTGACACAAGTCTAATAGAAGGGTCAGTTGCATAACGTGTATCTCACAAAATGTATTTGATAATAATCCATTTTACTATATATATATATATATATATTAATTGGATAAAATACAGATAGGCTAAGTTAGAATTTTGAAATGTTTTGAAGTTGATTAGTATTAACCCAAACCTTAAGAGTACATGTTCATTGTATTTATCATAATTAGTTTCTTTTAGAGTCCGTTTGGTTGGGAGGATAGAAAAGTATGAGGATAGAAAATAGAGGGAGGATGGAAAAGTGGGAGGATGAAAAACTTTTTGGTTTGGTTGAAAATAAAGTTTATATAAATTTACCATCATGTCCCTCCTAAATAAAACAAAAGTAATACATTATACATTTTAAAAAAATTGTGTATAGATGAAAGTGGATGTAGGGGCGTGATTTGGATCCTAGGCTCAAAAAGCAACAGGACTAGGACCCAAATACCTAGCACAACGAATTTATAGAGAGTAGGCTTGAAGGCTAGGTTTCCACGGAAGGATCAACGTGCACAATAGATCAAGGATAATAGAAAAATAAAGAAAATTAAACTATATGCGAAGAAAATCGCTCCTCGGCCTTTGCCGAGGAGAATAGTTCTTGAATATATTCATTCAGACTTGGTTACAATTTCTGTTCTAAGTTGCTACAGTATCTTTTCCCACCATTTTTCAGATCCTTTTCCTCTAGAGGGTTTCTCATATTATATAGCCCCCTTTAAATGATCTTGGCTCTTCAGTTGTAGGTCAGCCAAGCTATCACTTGTGTGTTTGTCCCATCAGACACCTTACCAAGCCCTTTGTGAGTTGCAGCAATCAAGGCAGCACTGTTCAGGGGTCTTCTCCACATAAATGCGGCCATGAGGTTTGGTGTGAAGTATTAAATGTGGTGGTAGCCACCATCCTTTTAGTCAAGACTGACCCCTTCCCCGAAGCTCTTTCTCTTCAGTGTGACCTTATCTAGTAACGTGCCACTGAAGTGGCCTTACCATCCGATGGCGTGATCTCCTCAAAGCTACAGTGGCCTTCTCGACCCCAGGTATGACACGTGGCATGATCTCCTTATTAAATTTATGTACTTCATAATAACCCCTCAAAATTCCAATTTTTCGCTTTTGTCCGAGGAGAAAAAATGGGGTTTTGATCTCAAATGATTGGTTCCACACGCTTCCTTGTTTTTCCCACTTGAAAATGTCGCTTCATGTGTTTTGTAACTATTCCTAACGCTTCAGAGCCCGTAACGTCTCATTAAATGCTCCAGGCGGCGCTCTATTCCCCACGTCCTATAGTGAGATGGAGATCCTACGACTGACATTTTTTTTTTTTTTTGAATTTTGGGCAGGATAACTCCCACCTAATTCCGCCTCCTATAAAAGGCGCTTGGGGGGGGGTTCATTTCTCCCACTTTTCAAAGCATATGAGTTTTCGAACTCTCAAACTTTTAAGAAGCTCCTAAAGCGACTCTCGCCTTTAATTTCGTAAGTTCTTTCCTTTTTAGGTTCTTTTCTCCTTAGCCTGTCTCCTCGGCCCTCTGTTCCCTATTTCTTTTCCTCACAAAAACTCCTTTTACTTCATATTAGTTTGCTTAGATGGGTAAATTTGCTCACCTAGTAGATTCTCCCGCCAGTATGGAGGGGTTTAGGGCTTTGTATCAAGGGTGTTTCCCTGCAGTACTGCCCTTCGGGTGGGTGGCATACCCATAGAAAGGAAAGGGAGGTTGTCATTCCCATGATTGCCTTCATAGAAGGGGGGATGAGGTTACCCATGGGGAGGGTGACTAGAGACTACTCGATAGCCCATAGGATCTGCCCTCACCAGTGTGCACCCAACCTGTTTAAAGTCTTGGGTAGTGTAGACGCTCTTAACGAGCACATGGGGTTAAACCTCACCTGGCACGACGTTGTATGGATGTACGAGTGCCATCAGCTCACAAACTCGAGGTATTACCTCAAGTATAGGTCTTCCATCGTGAGACTCGTCTCGTGTCTCCCCAAATCCAACAAAGGCATGAAAGATGACTTCCTGATTGTCTTGGGTGACTGGCATGACGATCTTCACTTCCTAGTCCGGGAGGGAGAGCCATGTGGGGTACCTTAGGTTTAGGTCTTTTAACATGGGTACTAGTTATGTAGTCTTGCTGCTTTCTCGTTTCTTTTAGTGTTGAAAGCTAGGATTTGTGTTAAAAACACAAGAGCTTGTTTAGACCCCAATTTTAAAATATTACTGTAAGATTACGGCTAGATTGCTTTTACGCTAACTTATCTAAGTACGGAACAAGAGTATATGAAGTGCAATAAACTGATAACTACTCTAGTTCATAAACATGAAAAACAAATAATAAATATAGAGCACAAGAGTAAGGGAAGAGAGATGCAAACACAAAATAATATGGTGATGTGTTATCAAAGAGGAAACCGAAGAACTCGCCGAAAAACCTCTCCGCCGCCCTCCAAGCAGTAAATCGATCCATTAGACAATAAGTTGGGATGCACGAATAGCAAGAGACCCTCTAAGCCTAATCTACCCAATGCACATAAGCCCTCCAAACTCCTACTCTAACAAGGCTTCTCAGAACTGTGTCTTGTCTAGCTTTCCAAATCCCACAATATGCTCGATTGCATCCACCAAGCTTCACTGGCTTTTTTTGGCAAATCCCTAAAGCTTTCCAAGCTCCAAAACACTCTCTACACTCTTAAAAGGTGTAGGTTGTGTTTGGGTACAAATCTCCTCTCAAGGTATGACAATGGAAAAGGGAAAGAGAAGAGGCTAGAATGATTTCTCACTAAGGATGAGTAGCTCTCTCTCTAAAAGATGGGTGTGTGTGTGTGTTGTAGAAAACCTATCTAAGGTTTTTCTCTGTGAGTGACCTCCTTTACTTTTGTGGGTAATAAGGGTATATATAGTATGGGTGAAGGGTAACAAAGTCACACTTAAAAATCCTCCAGGCAGAGAGTTTCGTGGGTATCTCGCGAGAAGGCCTTACCCGCGAAACACTCGTGAAATCCTCCAAGTTGACATGACTCTTCAGCTTCTAGCATATACTTCTCATGTGGCTCTTTCGCGGGTTAGCTTCTAGCAAGACACTCGCGAAATCCACTGATTCTTCATTTTATGCTCAATTCTTCACCAACTTAATACTAAACCCAATACAATAAAATCCCACAAAATACAAGGAACAAAATTAAAGCAATTACAACACTTTTTGTCATGGAATAAAGCCAACATAAAACATAATTGTAAATCACAACTTTACAAGTGTTTTGTTTCCTTCTAATGGAGGGTTTCATTATCCTGACCGTGGTTTTGCTTCTTGACTATTTTTTGTAGATAAGAGACATGTAGCTCCTAACCTTAATTTGGTCAATGTCGCGGACCTCAACAAGGTGTTGAAAGTCGAAGTGTTTGTGAGTGCAGACAGACAACTGAGAGCTGTCCACCTCATCCTTGACTTCAAGCCCTTGTTGGACAATTTTCAGGACGTGGGCCACGCGATAAGGGCAGGCGACCCTCGGCTAGCTCAAATAGACGTCTCGGTGCTCGGTTTTTTAGCTCGAGAAGATATTATGCCCATTGAGTTGCCCTCTTGACGCTCTCCCCGTGAAGCAGCAGTTATGAAAGAAGAGACAGCTTCCTCGCGGCTGTCACTCAAGGCAGAGATAGACTAGTTTCATTTGGAGGAGGAGAGAGAGGAGCAAGAACAGCTTGTGATCCAAGTCTCAAACTCGGAGAACGAGCTTGATCGGTCTTTTGGCATTCATACCTCCAAATTTGTAGTTATGTGCGCGGTTATCAGCTCGGAGAAGGAAGAAGAAGAAATATCTTTGATAAGGAAAAGAGGTTTGCGTGACCTCCTTTCGGACAGGGCCAAAGGGTCGGCGCCCAAGGACGCCTCAGGGTCTCAGCCTTCTCCTCCTCCTCTAGTCAACGTGTCTACCCCTGCCAACCTGAATAAAAGGAAGAAGGATAAGGAAGGGCCCAAGGAAGGGGCATTGGTCCTCCAAAAGGAAGGGGGGACAAGCAGCAAAAGACGGCCAATGGTAAAGGGAGGGCCTCCTCAGTCGAGAGTAGGGAGGACTAGACCGTGGCCGAGGTGTGCCTTCAGAACCCAGCCTAGGACCCTCGGGTGGAGCTAGATGGGGTTGCCATACCATGGAACTCCAGTATTAGGGAGTTCCAAAAAGGGCATGCTCACTATCTCACCGAAGCCTTGGAGCTGCCCTTCCTGCTGTCAAGGGATATAGATTCGCTGAAGCACATGTGGCAGCCGGACCTCTTTCTGTTCCTAAAGAGGGACCTTACTTTGGTAAGTTTCTAGACGTGCCTTACTAAGGGTTTTTTTTTTTTTTTTTTTTCCTATTTTTTATAACGTATTTCTCTGTTGTTTCTGTGCAGTCTATCCAGGAGGTTTTTGTGGCTGAGGAGTGGGTCAAGGATGTCAGGAATAAGGCTAAGGTTAAGGCCAACCTTTGCGTCAAGACTAGTGAGGCCTTAGGAGTCGTTGAGCAGAAGAACCAAGAGCTTCCCACAAAGCTGACCGTGGAGGAGAGGGTGTGGAAGAGTGCTGAGGCCGATTTGAAGAATACTCGGGACTAGGTTGAGGATCAATGCAAAATGCTCTATCATACTGAGATAGAGCTGGCCACAGCAAAACAATAGGTCCTGGAGCTAAAGGCAGAACTGGCGAAAGCCAAAGAACCTGCTCATACGGCCAAGGAAGCTGCAGAGGCCTAGGAGCAGGCATCTTACAACCTCGGGGTGTAGTAGACCGAGGTCCGTCTAGCGGAGGAGCTAGCCGAGGTCTACAGGGACTACTGTTAGGAGGTGTGGATGGAAGCACTCAACTTGGCATAAGTCCTTGCTGCTTCGGAGTGGAAAAAGGGTAAGAAAGTCTACTACCTTCCGGACATTCGTGAAGTTCCAGCTGCACTCCCACCTCCGGCTAACCTTGCACCAACCTCCTCTGAGCTGTCCCCTATCACCCAGGCCTCTCTTCCTCCTCCCGAGGTTTCCAAAGGGCTTGGCCATGCTAGTGACCAAGGCCAGGGGGTTGAGGTGGCTAAGAGTAAGGGGGCTGGCCAGGATGGTTCTTGGCTAGAGGACAAGGGCAAGGGCAAGGAGGTCAAGCCCCCGTCAGAGGCCAAGGGTCCAAAGGCCGCTCTCAAACTCAAGGATGCCGCTCCTAAGGCTAAAGATGCTGCTTTCAAGGCAAAAAAGGTTGACCCCAAATCCAAGGATACTGATCCCAAGGCCACTGACCCACCTATCTCCCAGCCAGGCAACAAAGAATACCGTTCTCCCAAGGCCAAGGCGTAGTTTAGTATCTTTTTCTTTTACTTTTTTTTTTTTACATGTAATCTTCCTTGGTGATGGATGCTTGCCATGTTTGAGGTGTATCTCCTTTCTTAATTAATGAAAAGACATGGATTTTTGTTCTATAGTAAGTGGATCTTGTTTTTCTTTTTCCCTTCACAATATTTGCATCTAAGTAGCTGTGATGGATGTTTTGCCTTTTGCCGAGGGGTTAGGTTAATAAGACTTCTAAGGGTTAAAACCCATGTCTTGACAAAAGGCTAATCAGTAATGCATTGTTGTTAATTCAAATAAATCAAACCCATGTAAAAAGTGAGGAGAATAACTAAGTGTTGGCACTAAGAACTGCATAATCAATAGGAACGTTTAAGTCCTCAGAAACAAGCAAAACACTTAGTAGAAAGAAGGGGACGTTTGAGGTCTCTTATTTTAGGAGTTCCCTATGAGTGTACCTTCAAGGCCTTCTATCCAAAGCCCCAGGTGAGTCCTTGTTTCAACCTGGTGATGCATAGGCCAAGGTCCCATTATTGGTGAAATTACAAAGTGTTATTTTTCTCAAGGCCTATGGTCTGAGGAGTCGGGCAAATAACCAAGGTTCTGTCTGTCACTTAAGCAAATATCCAATAATATTAATTTACCCAAGGTATGTGGTCCGAGGAACCAAGCATGACCAATGTTCTGTTTAATATTCAAACAAGTGATGGTGAGTATTAATTTACCCAAGGTATGTGGTTCGAGGAGCCAGGCATTACCAAGGTTCTGTTTAACACTCGATAAGCTAGCAAGAGGTATTAATTTACCCAAGGTATGTGGTCCGAAGAGCCAGACATGGCCAAGGTTCTGTTTAATAGTTAGGCAGGCAGGCAGGCAGTAGGAAGTATTAATTTACTCAATGTATGTGGTCTGGGGAGCCAAGCATGACCAATGTTCTATTTAACACTTAGTTAAATAATAGGGAGTATTAATTTACTCAAGGTATGTGGTCTGAGAAGCCAGACATGACTAAAGTTCTGTTTAATACTCAAGCAGGCAATAAGAAGTATTAATTTACCCAAGGTATGTGGTCTGAAGAGCCAGACATGACCAAGGTTCTGTTTAACACTTAGATAGGTAATCAATGCAACAAATAACATCATGAGTAAAATATGGCTGAAATGCATTTCATTAATAGTAATACCTTTGCAGATTATTTACATTCCAAGGGCATGGTACAACTTTTTCATCTAGATCTTCCAGGAAGTATACTCCTAAATCACCTACCGAGGTGATGCAGTATGACCCTTCCCAATTGGTCCCTAACTTCCCCCATGCTGGGTTCTTTGTATTACTCAAAACCTTTCGCAATACCAAGTCTCTAGGAGTTAAAGGTCTTAACTTCACATTTGAGTCGTATCCCTACTTAAGCCTTTGCTAATAATTTGCCAACTGAACCATGACATTCTCTTTGCTCTTCAATCAAATCCAAGTTCTTCTCTAATAACCCATCATTGTTGTCCAGAGTAAACAAGCTCGTCCTTATCGTTGGGAATCCAATTTCCAGATGAATTACAACCTCGGCCCTATAAGTTAGAAAAGGGAGTCTCCCCCGTGACCTACGAAGGGTAATTCGATATGTCCAAAGAACATGTGGTAGCTTTTTCACCCATTTGCCCTTGGAGTCATCCAACTCTTTTTGAGCCCATTAACAATGACTTTGTTCACCGCCTCCGCCTGTCCATTTCCTTGTGGATAAGTTGGAGTTGAATATCTGTTCTTAATGCCCATTTCAGAACAATACCTCCTGAAAGCTTTGCTATCAAACTGAAGCCTATTGTCTAAGATAAGGGTGTGAGGAATCCTAAACTAAGTGACGATATTTTTCCACACAAATCTCTTAGCATCCATATCTCTAATGTTCGCCAGGGGCTCAACTTCAACCCATTTGGTGAAGTAATCAGTGCCAACCAAGAGCCACCTTCTATTCCCCACTGCTTTGGGGAAGGCTCTTGTGATGTCCAAGCCCCATTGAGCGAAAGACCAGGGACTAGACAAGGGGTTAAGCACACCTCTTGGTTGATGGATATTTGAAGCAAATCTCTGGCATTGGTCACATTTCTTCACGTATTCTTGTGCCCCCCTAGGCATGTCTGGCCACAAATATCCTTGAGTGAGAGCCCAATGAGACAAGGACCTGCCTCCTGTATGGCTCCCACAAATTCCCTCATGTAGCTCCTCTAGGAGTAACTCTACCGCATCAGGGTGGACACACAACAAGTATGGTCCAGAGAAAGAGCACTTGTACAACTTCTGATCCTCAGATAACCAAAAACAAGGAGCTTTCCTCTGCACCTTATGGGCCTCCATCTTCCCCTACGGCAAAACGTCATCTCTGAGGAACAGCACAATAGGATCCATCCAACTAGGTCCAGTCTTGACTTGATGGATCTAAGCCTTCTACCTCTTCAAATTAGTGGGTTTACATAAATCCTCAACTAGGATAATCTGAGGTAAGCTCTGCGCCGAGGAGGTTATGAGCGTGGCAAGGGAGTCTACATGTATGTTCCTACTTCTAGGGATTTGCTGTAAGGTGAAAGATTTAAACTGCCACTGTAGGTGTCTGACTTGGCTCAAATATACTTGGATTCTCGAATCCCTAGCTTCCAACTCTCCATTTACCTGACCAACAACCAGTATTGAATCCGAGAACACCTCTATCGTTGTTCCTCCCATTTTTTGAACCATATTGATTCCCACCAGCAGGACCTTATACTCGGCCTCATTGTTTATGGCCGAGAATCCCAATCTCAAGCATTTCTCAATAATGATCTTCTCGGGAGATATCACAACTAGCCCCACTCCAGATCCCCTTTGATTGGCCGCGCCATCAATATATACTCTCCAGGTTAGATGTACTTGCAAGGACACCACCTCGATTGATTTTCCATCAATGTTCTGCTCTTATTCTTCTCTTTCAAGGGGGGACTCAGCAAACTCGGCCACTAAATCCGCGAGGACCTGTCCCTTAACAAGGGTACGAGGCATATACTTGATATCAAAAGCCTTTAGGATCATCCCCCATTTGGCGACCCGTCGCGTGTAATCAACTCTCCAAAGTAGGGATTGAAAAGGAACTTGGGTTAGAACTACAACCATGTGGGCTTGGAAGTAATGGGGGAGCTTGCATGTTGCATGCACCACCGCTAAAATGGCCTTTTCCAAGGGTAAATAACGTACCTCTGCTTTATGTAATGATTTGCTCACATTATAAACTGGTTTTTGTACCCCATCATTAACCCATATCAGCACCAGACTCACTGCGTGTGAGGCTACAGCAATGTAGGCAAATAGAACCTCCTCCTGCACGTGTTTGGACATAATAGGTGGCCGAGAAAAGGTATTCCTTCAGCTGCTAGAAGGCCAAGGAGCATTCCTCCATCCATTCAAATCCCTTCCACTTATGCAACAAGTGGAAGAAGGGTCTATCGGTTGACCGAGAAATGAATTGGTTCAATGCGGCAGTCATTACTATCAACTTTTGGACCTCTTTGGGATTCCGAGGGGGTTGCAGGTTGTTAATCGCTTTAATCTGATTAGGGTCAACTTCAATTCCACGGTGGGTGACCATATAACCCAGAAACTTGCTAGAACCCATGCCAAAAGAACACTTGGCAGCATTAAGGCGCAATTTGTGCTTCCTCAGTATCTCAAAAATATCCTCGAGGTCGTCGATATGCTCGGATTCTACTTTACTCTTCATCACCATATCGTCTACATATACCTCAATATTTTTACCCAAATGAGGCTCAAACATCTTGGTCATCATCCTCTGGTAGGTAGACCTTGCGTTCTTCAGTCTAGAGGGCATCACTCTGTAGTGATAATTCCCAGTGGATGTAAGAAAAGCAGTATTTTCCTGATCGTCCAGAGCCAATGGTATCTGATGATAGCCCTGAAAGACATCCAAAAAACTCATTCGGGAATGGCCTATAGTTGCGTCCACTAATTGATCTATCCGAGGCAAGGGGAAAGGGTCCTTCAGGCAAGCTTTATTTAAATTGTAAAGTTTACACATACTCGCCACTTCCCAGTTTTCTTTTTACCACCACTGTGTTGGCTAGCCACTCGGGGTAAAACACCTCTTCTGTGGCCCCAGCCTACTTGAGCTTGAGTACTTCCCCTTTAACAACGTCAAAATGTTTCCTGGATAAGCGTCAAGGTGGTTGCTTTTTAGGGATGGTAGAGGGGTTAACGTTTAAATGATGACAAATGAAATCCAGATCCACCCTAGGGGCTTTGTAGGCACTCCATGCAAACACATCAATATTTTTTTTGAGAAAATCTATCAGCTTTTGCCTTTCCCAAAGAGGTAGTTGAACTTCGATATGAAAGAACTTTTCCTCATCGTCACCAATGACAACCCTCTCCAATTGTATGCATTTTGCCTATTCTTCCTCTACCTCCGGGGATAGCAATCACACATTTGATTGCTATAAGTCCTGCCCCACGGAGGATGAGGACTCATTCTCAGTCTGATGTCTAATTGCAGCCACCATACATTGCTTGGCCATAGATTGGCTCCCCACTAGCTCCTTAACTCGATCCCCAGACAAGTACTTCACCTTCAGGTGTAGGATGGAGGGTATAGCTCCCATGGCGTGAAGCCAAGGTCTCGCCACAATAGAAGTGTAGGGGGAATAGGCATCTACCACGATAAAGTTCACTTTTACGACCTCTGTCCCAGTCTGAACGGGCAGTCAGATTTGGCCTTTTGGAAAGACGATCTTCTCGTCAAACCTTATTAAAGGGGAATCGTAGCAAGTCAGGTCCTCGAACCTCAGCTTCAGTCCCTTATACAGGTTGGGGTACATGATCTTAGCACCGCTGCCTTGATCCACTAGCACCCTCTTAACGTCGTATCCTCCAATCTTAAGGATAACTACAAGGGCATTGTCATGGGGCTATAAGGTTTCAATTTTATCCTCCTCGAAAAAGCTCAAAGCTGGTCGGCGCCCCGATCTGGCCCTCTTCAAATTAGGGGGCGAGTCCCCTATAGGTGGCTGAATTACAAACATCACCCTGGATGGCTGAGAACCAGTCCTCCTTGGGGCAGCCAAGATGACACTAATTGTGCCTAAAGGTGGTCTCGTAGAAATATTTCCTTGAGCTCTTGATCTTGCCTGGCCACCTTGCCCGTTGGGTTGGTACAAGAATTGCTTCAATTTTCCACTTCAGACCAGCTGCTCTAAGTGATTCCATAAAGTCCTGCAATCTTCTGTGGTGTGTCCTCACTCTTGATGGTATTGGCAATGAAGGCTTTGGTTGTGCTTCGTGGGATCTCCTCCCATCTTGTTTATGGTTCATTCTTAATTTTCTCCAAGATTTGATGTACTGGCTCTCGGAACACCGTATTAACCACTTAGGCAGTTGAAGGTGCAGATTGCTTGGCAAAATCTCTTTGAGGACAGCTATTTTTGTTTCGGTCTAACTTAAAATCCCTCTTGTCCTGAGGGATCACCTTGGCTTTCCTTTTTCCTTGTTGTTGATCCTCTTCAACCCGCTTGTATTTGTTAATACGGTCCATGAGCTGACACACACTCTCAACAGGTTTCCCAGTCAAAGATTTCCTTGAGCTGTGCTCGACAGGTAAGCCAACCTTGAACGTCCTTATAGCCACGTTGTTGAAATTCCCATTTATCTCGTTAAACATCTCCTAGTACCTGTCGGAATACGTTTTTAGGGTTCCCCCTTCTCGCATAGTCATGGACAACAGGGAGTCCAAAGGCCAAGACACCCTACTATAAGTGATAAACCGAGAGTTAAAGGCCTTTGTAAGCTCCTTGAAGGAGTCAATGGAGTCTTCCCTCAGGCCATCGAACCCTCTCATCGCTACGGGCACTAGACTCGATGAGAATACCTTGCACATTAAGGTCTCATTCTTCGAGTGAACCGCCATTCTCTGGTTGAAGTGGCTAACATGCTCTACAGGGTTCGTTTTGCCATTGTACATAGTGAACATCAGTTGAGTAAACTGCCGAGGAAGCCTTCCTACCTCAATCTTACGAGTGAAGGGTGACTTGAAGATCTGAGTCAGGGCTTTACGCATAACATTGTTGCTCAGGCCCTCACGAGACGGACTCTTCCCTCTTCGCCTATCATGGCGCTCCTCGTCGTAGGAAAAAGACTCACTTGGGGGAGTCCTCGATCTAGGCCGGTAGCTATTATCATTGCTATCATTAGAAGAACGGCCAGAACTTGAGGGCGTTCCTCTGCGTTGCTCGCGACATAACTTCCTATGTAGACAGACTATTTCCAGCTGTAGGCTCCTAGTATTTTCCTCATGAGAGGCGTGACTCCTGCCTCAAGACTGGCTACTATTTGTGCATACAATGTGTATGCTAACCTCCCGATCCTTTCTCCACTCGAGATTGAGAAAACGATCTTGACGTTGGGAGCCAACAGAAAGGGTCATCAATGGGCCGGGTCGGATTGGCCCGTCCCATTTTTACTTGGCCCAGGGGCACAATGGGCTAGGCGTAATGGACTATTAACTAGTTAACGGGACAGGTCAGGTTGGGCCTAAAGAGAAAACCCCAACCCACGACCCTGCCCATGGGCAATGCCCATTTTGTCTTTAATGGGCTTGGCTACTGGGTTAAGCCTAATGGGCTACCCATGAGATTGTGTTAGTATATTATTTTTATAAAGAAAGAATCAATTTTTATAAGGGAATAATCAATCTATTTTTTTTAAAGGAAAGAATCAAAGAATTTAATACTTAATTACAATTTTTTTTTTTTACAGTCAAATCTATTTAATTTTTTGTTTTGTTGATGGAAACTTATTTAATTTTTTTTATTAAGGCTTCAAATAGTTTTTTATTTTTATCTTTAATAAAAAAATCAAATGGTTAATTCAAATTTGCTAAACTACTAGAAAAATATATGTTTGGTAAACTAAGTTTAGCATAATTACTTTAAGTATTTTAGTGGTTGGGAGAGCTCTCTTAAAAAATTCATTTACAATATCTCAAGGTCAATCCTTCATACACCTCCTATATATTTTTGCTATAAATTCTAAGTTGTTAGACTGGGCAATGGGTTGGGCTAACAGGTTGGGCTACTGGGCTAGCCCACCGAGTGCCCATGGGCATAAAAACTAGCCCATGGCTTAACCCACTGGCCTAGTGGGCTACCCATGGGCCTCAATAACAACGGGTCGGGTCGCCCATTAGCCCGATGGGCTGCCGGGTTTCTGGGTTAGGCTATGGGCCATGGGCTATTTGATGATCTTCACAACAGATTCCTCCCGGTCCAGCCCCAAACCTACCATGGCTGAATGTTGATCTTGCTGAAGCTCAAGACTCCCCACAGTCGGCGCCAATTGTAGGGGCATAATTTGGATCCTAGGCCCAAAAAGCAACAGGACTAGGGCCCAAATAGCCTAGCACAATGAATTTATAAAGAGTGGGCTTGAAGGCTGGGCTTCCATGGAAGAATCAACGCGCACAGTAGATCAAGGATAATAGAAAAATACATAAAATTAAACTATATATGAAGAAAATCGCTCATCGGCAAAATTCGAGGAGAATAGTTCTTAAATATATTACTTTAGACTTGGTTACAATTTCTGTTCTAAGTTGCTACAGTATCTTTTCCCACCATTTTTCAGATCCCTTTCCTCCAGAGGGTCTCTCACATTATATAGCCCCCTTTAGATGATCTTGGTCCTTCAGTTGTTAGTCGCCCAAGCTATCACTTAAGTGCTTGTCCCATCAGACACCTTACCAAACCCCTTGTGAGTTGCAGCAATCAAGGCAGCACTGTTCAGGGGTCTTCTCCACATAAATGCGGTCAAGAGGTTTGGTGGGAAATATTAAATGTGGTGGCAGCCACCATCCCTTCAGTCAGGATTGACCTCTTTCTCGAAGCTCCTTCTCTTCAATGTGACCTCCTCTAATAATGTGCCATTGAAATGGCCTTACCGTCCGAGGGCGTGATCTCCTCGGAGCTACAGTGGCCTCCTCAGCCCTAGGTATAAGACTTGGCATGATCTCCTTATTATATTTTTGTACCCTATAGTGGAAATTTCAAAAAATAGTATAAGAAATCATCCAAAAGTGTTTTCTTAAAAAAATAATAAAAATAAAACTTAAGAGATAAAAAAGAAGGAAAAGAAAAAGTACCCATCACTTGACAAAACCAAAGAAAGAAAAAAAAAAAAAAAAAAAAAAAAGCTAGATATTTTTCCCACTTTTCACTCCAATTTTCTCTCCAATTTGGAGAGATTGTATTTTAAAGGGGGATGAGAGAAAACTTGTGGGCCCTACCACTTTTCTCTCCTCCACTCCCTCTCAACCAAACAGTGGAAAATAACATTTTTCACCATATTTTCCTCTCTCTATTTTTCATCCTCCCTGTTTTCACCCCAACCAAACATACCCTTAATTTTTTTTCCTTGTTTGTTACTTCTTTGTTCCATTCTAGTTGCTTATGACTCTTCTTCTTTACTAAAATTTGGGAACAACTTATTTAGTTTTTTTATTGAAATTGTGTTAAAGTATACTTGCATTTTGAAATAGCAGAATTTTAAAAAACTGTATATAAAAGTTAAAAAATATTAAACCTAGCTTATAAGCCAAAATGCCAAATAGACTTGCCAAACCATGCAAATTGCTTATCCAAAAGCTCATAATCCAGATTATTAAATGGCTCAGAAATTATAAACATTTTGCTCACATTTATAATCATTTATGTGGCTAGAATAATTTTTTTCTTTTTTATTTAAAACATAACAAGGTAGATTAGTAATTACACTTGAAGCTACGTTCTTCCAGTATTCAGCAATCAAGATCAAGAGTGGAAAATACAAGTCATGTCCTAATCTATTGGATAAAGGCATACATAGTTCAGCAAAAAATAAAAGAGAAGAAGAAGGATAAAGACATAAAGGGGTCCTCGAGAATTAATAATGCAAGCGAAGTGAACACCAAAAGAATTGACTAAAAAAGCAATGACTACCAAAGGAATTGACTTTTAAAAAAAATTATTCTATGTTGGAACATATTTGTTCCTCAAAAAAAGTTGGAAAATATTTCTCTTGAAAATAATTTATCTTGGAAAATTATGTGAATGCTTTTTTTTTTTATTTAATTTTTAATTATTATTTTTTTATGCATATATGAATTTTTTGTTTTTGTTTTGCTAGATGTGTTCGGTAGTGAAAGCTCGGATTTGTGTTAAAAACACAAGAGCTTGTTTAGACCCAAATTAAAAATTACGGTTCAGTTGATTTTACTCTAACTTATCTAAATGTGAAAACAGGAGTAAATGCGAGCGAACAACCAATAAACTACTCTAAGCCATATTCAATAAAACACAGCAGTAAAATGAAAGCTAAAAGAGTAGGGAAGAGAGATGCAAACACAAGATAACACGCTGATGTGTTATCGAAGAGGAAACTGAAGAACTCGGTGAAAAATCTCTCCGCCGCCCTCCAAGCGATAAATCGATCCACTAAACAATAAGTTAGGATATACGAATAGCAAAAAACCCTCCAAGCCTAGTCTACCCAATGCACCTAAGCCCTCTAAACTTCTACTCCAACAAAGCTTCTCGGAACCGTGTCTTGTCTAGCTTTCCGGATCCCGCAGTGCGCCCGATTGCATCCGCCAAAGCTTGACTTCTTCCAATGCTTCCTAGCAACACCAAAACTCACTGGACATTCAGTATGGGTGTGGTAAGTGTTTAGGCTATTAACTTCTCAAGGATATAGAAATGGAGAGGTAGTAGTAGAGGAAAACCACAAAGGATTGTGTGTAGAACTGTGGGTATGAGAATCTCACATTCTCAAGGGTTGAGGCTAGGGTTTTCTTTTCTGAAAAGCTCTCTACTCAATATGTGGATAATTATGATATATATAGTGTGTTTGAGAATGTAGTAGAGCAGATATGACAAAATAGCAAAACAGACTGTTTCGCAGGTATCTCGTGGGAAGGTGTTACTCGCGAGACACTCGCGAAAACCAATTGTCACCATCTGTCATGACTCTTCGCATTCCAGTCATGTGCAAGGCACATGCATCACTTTGAGGGATGCTTAGTCGCAAGCTACCCATGAGAAATCTTCTGTCTTCAAAAGCTTGAGTCTTCACACTTTCTCTCTATCACACAACCCTTACAATAAAATCCCAAATAAAGTACATGATTTAAAAGATTGAACAAAATTACAATCAAATTTGGCACGGAATTAAAGCCAACACAAAACAGTTGTAAATCACAACTTTACAGGTAGGATGAAAATGCAAGTAAAAACGAACATTTTTTTTTTGTTGGTGTTGTGTTCAATGGAAAACAAGTCAAAAAGTGTGAGAAAGTTTTTTTTTTTTTTTAATTTTTTTCAAATTATTAACAAATCAAAAATCACTAAAAATAAACTGTAGACCACCCAAAAAAAAAAAAAAAATCTAATGGTAACCTCTCTCTTTTTACAGTTTGCCTTCTCTCTATTAGTACACATACACGGTCGAGCAGTGGCCAAAATTGGGAATTAACCCTATTTGCCAAACAATATAATTAGTAGGCACTGTTACAAAACTATATTTTTTACTAACATCTCGAGTCTAAAAGAGTCGATTTTGGGCCTAAAAATCGAGTTTTTGATGGTCAATTTTCATGTTCTGATCAGGTCTGAGTTGACACTTTTTCCACGTGGCGTCCACTTGAAAATTGAGTCTTAATGACTCGATTTATATCTGTAAATCAAAAATTTTCAAGTGTCTGGAGTTCAAAACATAGATCAACCACCACCAAATACAAGCACAGAACAGAACTAATTCACCAAGAAAATTCATTCTACTCAGCTTTTTCAACCCATGGCAACCCACGGCGATCTGAACCTGACCCACGGCTAGCCACGACCATCGACGGCCACCCACGCCCCATGACCACACACAGCCCACGCCGAGTTGAAGCCACCCACGCCAACTTGAAACCCACCCACCCATGGTCCCATGCCAATCTGAAGCCACCCACTCCGATCTTGATCTTCGACGGCGATCTGAACCTGACCCACGGCTAGCCATGAGCACCGACGGCCACCCACGCCCCATGACCACACATGGCCCACGCCGAGTTGAAGCCACCGACGCTGACTTGAAACCCACCCACCCATGGTCCCACGCCGATCTGAAGCAACCCACTCTGATCTCGATCTTCGACTAACTACAACCCATGTTTCTGTTTCTAGGTTTTCTCTCTCTCTCTCTCTCTCTCTCTCTCTCTCTCTCTCTCTCTAATCTAATGAGAAGGATTAAAGTGTTTTAAGGGTTATAAATCGAGTCTTAGAGACTCGATTTCCAAGTGGACGCCACGTGGAAAAAATGTCACATCAGACGTGATCAGACCATGAAAATCGAGTCTTTGAAACTCGATTTATAGGCCCTAAATCAAGTCTTTTAAACTTGAGATGTTAGTAAAAAATATAATTTTGTAACAGTGCCTACTAATTATATTGTTTGGGAAACAGGGTTAGTTCCTAATTTTGGTCGTTGAGCAATCTTGACCAAGTTTTGACTTTATAATCCAAATAGTTTTTGTTTTGTTTGAAAACAATTATTTTTTCACTTAATTTTTCATGTAAATTCCAAATTTGAGGTTTTCAAAATATTATATATTTTTTCATTTGATATTTATTTTCATTAATGAATGTTCTTGTCCATATAATTATTTGCAATTGGGTCATTCTCTAATAACCTCTCTTTCTTTTAGGGGTACGGTACTCACCTAAGTTTTAGCCATTAGATTTACTTGTTTTAACCTTAGCCGTTTGTATAATTTTAATAGGATATTAGTTACCGGTCAGTCAGGTTAACATAAAAAAAAAAAAAAAAAAAAAAACTACATACGGTTCTTCTTCTTCTTTCGCATTTGATCTGATCTGAATCAAGTTCTTGTGGGTTCTTCTCTTTCACTGTCTCTTCTCTCCAACCTTCATTGCCGATGTTCTTAGGTAAATCATTGAATCTATTTTTTGGCATCTGTGTCTTTACAATCTAGAGTCTCTAAATTTCTTATAGCATTCATTTAGGGATTTTGATTCTTAACCCTTTTCCTCTATATTTGTTGGAGTTAGGGAAAAACCCTAGTGGTTTGTGTGCATGCCATGGATTTTGTCTCTTCCATCAATTTTAAATTTGAATCACAAAATATTGATATGGTTGTCTAGGTTTATTTATGCCTCTGTGGGTTTCATTTGATTTGTTTATGGCTAGTAGATTCTGGGAATCATCGCTCGGGACAAAGGAAACAGAGGAAATGAAATAGGTGTGTTCATCTATATCTATCTGTGTGCTTTGCTTTGCTTTGCCACTCCTCATGGGCAGCTGTCTGTATTTTCTACTTTTTATTTGTTTGTGTCATTTAAATCAGTTTGTGTTTTTCAACAAATTTCATGGAACTGAAAGTTTGGGACTGTTCTCAATGTTTTTCTACTTAGGGATTTATCTATAGTATAAAGAATAATAAATATGAAACATGATTCTAATTTTTTTAATGGGGGCTAGTTTGCCACTTTGCCTTTTTCTTTTTTTTTCTTCTTGTTTTCAGAGAGTTGTTTACTTTCAACTTTTAAAGATTTGTTGATCAAAAAGTATGGTCTAAAGGTTCTACGATTAATGTCTACATTGTGAAAGGTACGTGACCAAGTCATTGTCTTATAGCTTTTGGACATTTCATTTCAGGATGATTAGGGAACATAATCCATCATCCATTTCATGATTCACATTAGATAGGAAACATAGGGTGGAAAATTTTCTCTTGAGCTAAACTTCTTTGATTCAGACCACTTTACAAAGATTAGGTTGAGATAACTGAAACCTGGTTTAGGGCATGTTTGCATTAAGTTTATTTTATTTTATTTATAAAGTTTATTCAGCATAGGGACATCTATTTATCTTAACTTTACTGGTTGAAGTAATTTAAAAACTGCAACTTGAGACCAAAATTCTTTAATTGTCAATATGCCAAAGTTGAAAGTGAAGAACCAACAGGGAGTTACCTAATCACTTCATCTTCTTATTGTACAACTTGTGTGGTGACTAACACCCACTATAACTTGAGTTTGCAAGAACTCTATGTGAGCTTTCAAATAGTCATCCTTATGACAAACAAGAAAAGTGAATTTCATAATCATAATACAGATCCAAAAGCCAAACAAGTAGATTATAAGAAAAATTATCAAAGCATTCATTTTGAAGTGCTTTGTTGCAATTTCTATCCAGTACAATGTAAGTTATAAGGTATGTTGTGTTACAGCTCTGTCAATTTGCATATGTATGTTGTACTGTGTGATGTCAATATTATATAAAAGATTATATTGTTTGTAGAAAAGTTTGTTATTTTAGAACTTAATAATGCAAAGCATAAGTTTTAAGTTTTTGAAGTGTTTTGCTCTCCAATTAAGCTATTCTATTAGGATATGTGCACTTGCCATTTTTTTTAACAATTACAAGTTCTTAAATCTAATTCTCTATACTAATTTCTCGGACCATTCATTGATGTTATTGCTTAATTCTAGCTCATCATAAGTAGGGGTCAACCTCATGAAAATCTGTCATGTAAGCATTTATCCTTCTAGCTCTCTCTTGCATTCAATGCTTTTTTTGGGATATAAGCATCCAACCTAAACCCAAAGCTATTTTATCCTTGTTATTGAAAAATTATCAATTATCTAATTATAGTTGATAATTAGAATGACATCCATGTAAAAAGATATCTAGAATGCATATACACATACAATTGAATTCCATGTAACAAGACCAAGCTCTAAGTGGGGAAGAAAACAAGATAAATCAAGCTGATTTTTTTTTTTTTGTGTGAACAAAAGTAATTATTGTGGTTGGGCTAATTTCTTGGGATTTTTTTTTTGGATTTCTATTTTAGATTTAAATTTTTTAATAACTTTAAAAAAATTACTATTGTGATGAGCGGTTATAAGTAAGTAAAAAAGTGACTTTAGTGGTGGGCTCAAATGTAAAATTATGGTCAGATGTGATATTGGTATTGCTTACTGTGACGATTGAGTTGTTAATTATAAGTAAAAAACGTAGGATTTTGCAGAATATGACAAAAATACAGTCAGAAGTGATGTTGGTACTACCTAATGTAATAATAGAACTGTCAAATTTGAGAATAAAAAATAGGGTACCACTGTATGTGACAAAAATAGAGTTAGATGCAATGTTGGTACTACTTAATGTAGCAATGGAACCATCAAATTTGAGAAAAAATAAAGGAACCATTATATGTGACAGAAGAACTATCAAGTTTGATATTGGAACTGCACAATGTAATAATGGAACCATCAAATTTGAGAAACAAATAAAGGAACCACTAAATGTAACAAAAGAAGTGTCAAATGTGATGTTAGAACTGTACAATGTGAGGGTGAAACCGTCAAATGTGAGAAAAAAAATAAAGGAATCACCAAATGTGATAAAAGAACTGTCAAATGTGATATTAGAACAGCACAATGTGAGGATGGAAGCGTCAAACGTGATAAAAAAAAGTAAGGAAATTACCAAATGTGAGAAAAGAATTATCACATGTAATGTTGAAACTGCATAATGTGAGGATGAAATTGTCAAATGTGAAAAAAAAAAATAAAGGAACCACCAAATGTAACAAAAGAATTGTCACATGTGATGTTGGAACTACACAATGTGAGGATAAATTGTCAAATGTAAGAAAAAAAAAGTAAGAAAACCACTCAATGTGACAAAAGAACTGTACATGTAACAAAAATAGAGCAGATGTGATGTTGGTACTGCTTAATACGACAATGGAACCATCAAATTTGAGAAAAAAAAAAATAAAGGAACCACTATATGTGACAAAAGAATTGTTAAATGTGATATTGAAACTGCACAATATGATAATGGAACCGTCAAATGTGAGAAAAAAAATAAGAGAACCATCGAATGTGGCAAAAGAATTTTCAAATGTGATGTTGGAATTACACAATGTGATGATAGAACCGTCAAATGTGAGAAAAAAAAATAAGGGAACCACCAAATGTGAGAAAAGAACTGACACATATGATATTGGAACTGCACAATGTAAGGATGAAACTGTCAAATGTGAGAAAAAAAGTAAGGGAACCATCAAATGTGAGAAAATAACTGTCACATGTGATGTTGGAACTGCACAATGTGATGATAGAACCGTTAAATGTGAGAAAAAAGTAACATGGTATAGCAGGTTACCTATTAGTAGGTACCGTACCCCCTTTTTGGGGGGGGTACCGTAGAATTATCCTTTGTAATTAAAAAAAGGAAGTTGAGACAATGATTTTTTAGAAACAAACCAAATATTTTAAAATATTTTCATCTCAATTTTATGATTGCAATCAAGCACAAAAAGCACAAAAAAAAGGGGAAATTTTTTTTCTTTTTGGAAAAAACAGTCATTTTCAAGAAATATTATTCATTGAAAGAAACGAGTCACTCTATCCATGGTACATGTAATACATGAATTTTATTTCCTTCTCTCTCTCTCTCTCTCTCTCTCTCTCTCTTTTCAATATTTGTTGGCATTTACAAGATTAGCAATATAACCCCAATAATCTTTGTACCACTTTAACAAAACGTAGACCAAGGTGCAATTGTGCAGAACTTTAGAATTAACACCATAACTAAAAAGACAATTTAATTTGAGCCTATCCTTATCATTAACTGCTATTGAAGGTTATCAGGATCAAGATCTTACACAGAATCAGTGAGTGTTTGGAGATCTGATCGTAGGAACAACACGAGGATTGTAACATCCTACTTTCGGATTAAAAAAATATACTAAAAATACCCATAATTATAATTCATAATATATATTAAAGAAAAATTTAAAAAAATTAACACAAATTGTGAAATTACTAATAAAATGTAAAGTACCAAATTAGAAATAAAAAAAAAAAATTCAAAGTTCAAAAGTCATCTCACAAAGACCAAATTTTAAGTTAAACAACTCGAAGCATGCATAATGTCTCAATAATTGTTTTTTTTTTTTTTTTTTTTTTTAAAACAAAGCAAATTACAATGTTTCAAATAACTCCATAAACACACTCAATCAACAAGACCAAAGTTTTAATTATTTTGGATGGGTTCCTCAAAGTACTGTTGATCATTATAAACAACATTATTGTCATTGTTAGCAGTCACATGGCTTGCATCATCTATTAGATAGTCATCTAAATCTCTTAATGTTGCACGTGAAGGTTCATTCACTTCATTTCCATTTGCATCACCAAACTCAAATTCATCATTAATAGTATAAACTGTTTTACTATTGTCACCTAGCCCAAAAAAAATATGGAAGTTTATATTTAATTTTTTAATCAATTTTGGGCATTTGGGTTCCACTGGGAGGCCTAAAAAAATAAAAAAAAAATTGTTGTTGTTGTAATTTCCTTTATATCATAGGATCTTTAGTATCGCTATGGAATCAAGATTTTATAAGATCCTAAGATACGAATTAGGATCTCACATGAATTTGACCTTAGTAAAGATCCTAGTGAGATCTAGAAAGGTTTAAGAATGTTGGATCTTAAGATCTTGAGATCCTAAGATTTGGATCAGGATACTAATAACCATGCTAGTATGCTGTCAATGTCTCCGAATCAAGAAATTTTTGTATGAGTTGAGAATATAAGACATTTGTGTCTGTCTCGCAAATGTTTTATACGTCTGTCGTATAAAATACTTTTTTCTTTGGGTCACTTTAGCGTGTTGAATCATGAATTTATTTCTCATTAATTATTATTTTGGGGTCTAAACAGTTTTTGTGTTTTTAACACAAATCCAAGCTTTCAATTGGTATCAGAGCGGGGTACACTTGTATTGGTTTCATTACCTAAGTGTGATCCTTGATCCCGTGTGGATTTTGCCATGGATAGTGTTTTGTATGCTTCTATGGATGTTGTTGATTGTAACATGCTATGTGTTTGTGAAAATGCCTCTATGAGTGTTAATCCTCAAATTTGTGATGACATGTTACATGAATCTATGGGTGTTATTGTTGTTGATATTCCAAATGTCAAACTCTTGAAGAAAAAGGTTAAGAAGTTTCATGAGAATTTTAGCAAGTTCCCTAGTGAAAATGATGATTTGATTGCTAAGCTCAATGAATCCAATAAATTGGTTGAAAAGTATAAGAAGCTTGCTGAAAATTCTCTTGAAAAGCTAAAAGAGTTTGAATGTTTGAATATGGACTTGGATGCTAAACTTGTTTTATTTAACAAACTTGTTGATGATTGTTGAACTTATCGCTAAAAATGATGAAAATATTTGTTGCAATCATGTTGTGGTACTCGATTTTGTGTCTAGTGTGAGCTCTAACTCTAATGGCAAATTGATGTACATTCCTCCACACAAAAGAAACCAAAGGTGGAGAGAAAGGCTCTTAAGCCAAAGCCTCCGTTTAGGTCTCAACCTAAGGTTTTGGATGGATCTAAGTTTGTCCCAACTTGCTACTATTACGGTGTGATCGGTCATATAAGACCTCAATGTCCCAAATTGAAGAGAGAACAAAACCATGTTACTAGATCCCTCCCTAAAAAGCCTAGTGGGCCTAAACCTATTGTTTGTCACCATTGTGATACCTTTAGTCATCTTAGACCTCATTACTCTAAGTTTCAAGCTCTTAAAAGAATCAAAAGAAAATAAAAACTTGAGCTTCTTGGAAGTTGTGTTTTGCAAGCAAAACCGGTTTTAGGGGAAAGGGAAAGCGAATTGTATTAAAATGTATGGTGCCTCAAAAAGCTAAAGGCTCACTCACAAAGTTGAAATATCAAAAATTTCATGCATCGATCTCAAAATGAGATATTTTGTTCAAAATTGATCAATGTTATGATTTGTAAAGAAGTCAAATGAAAAGTTTCAAAGAAATGTAATCATTTTCTTGTGGGAGATCATATATATTCATTTATATAATTGAGATAGTCTATTTGACTTATTACTAGTTGTGTATGACTTAATTGAATTGATTATTGAAGCTTCACTCTAAACTAAGGACTATTCCACATTTGATACACACACAGAACACACAAGTCTAATGTTCAATGAATGTCTATTTCATTTGTGTGATTGTACATGTTCAAATGTGATGTGTGTGTGCTCAATCTTATGTGGATCAAACCAAAAAGATTTTTGTTCTTTTTGCTTGTTTTTGGAAGTAATTTGTATCACCCATGTTTTTTTTTTTTTTTTTTTTTTTTAAAGTTTTTCAAGTTGTTTTTGTGTGAAAAACATGTTTTCTAGGTGTTTTCGTAACTTATTTCATGTGTAAGTTCAGTCATGAGTTAAAGGGTACAATTTTCAAGTTTTTCAGCTTTGGACAGAAAGTTTTGCGACTGTTTCGCGAGTAAAGCTTACCAGCGAAATATCAACGAGATACCAGCAAAATTTTGTGGGTATGTAACCAGCGAAACTTCTCACGAAAATTTCTAGATCAGCTTTTAAAGGGCATTTCATGGTTCATTTGTTTTAAATGTCTCCCATCTTCTCCCAAACCCCTGTTTTAATGTTTCTACATCAAAACCCAACTAAATTCAAGTGTTTTTCATTCCTTTAACATCTCTAAGGTAATTTTTAACTCTTTTAATTGATTTTGATCTTTAGATTATGTTTTTGGGGGTTTTATGTTCATAGTTGGGGTTTTCTAAAATTAGAGTTGGAAAACTTAATTTTTGTCAATCTTTTGGATTGGGTTTTGTTTTAAATGATGATTTGCTTTGGATGTTGACCCTTTGTGGCAGAAATAACATGTATTTAGGCAAGATTTTTATATGTTCTTGTATTGTTTAACATACATGTGTAGTGTGTGTACTTTAAGTGTTTGATAAAATGCCCAAATGACATTTTCTCGTTGTTTTGGACTCCGATGAGTACCAAACTTTGGGGATCACCATAATTATTCATGGTTATCATGTTTTGATAATTGGTGGTGTGTTTTATACACTTTGCTCCATGACTGCTTATTCATGCATTGGTCATGCATCTCACATGCACACTAGATGCACCTTTACTGCACACACTCTAACACTTGACATATTTTGCATTCACTCATGCTAGTTAAGTCTTTTTAGAAATTTTAGCTCATATAACATGTTCTTGTGCCTATGTCATGCCTAGGTTTATATCTTGTTCCACATCTTTAGCATGTCATGTTTACTTTATGCTTTGTAGCATTGTGTCTTTAAGATGTTTTATCTTTTGTTTGAGCTTTATTTTCCCATTCATCTTGCACCCCTCATGCATCATACCCTTGTTCATATCTTCTTTTCTTTCCCTCCTTCCTCTTGCTTCACTTGTCTATTCGTGACAAAAAGGGGGAGAGTATACTAGAGAGTATACCAGTGTGTTTCGTCATTCCTATGTGACTCATGTGCACATTCTTAGGGGGGAGAAATTCTACCTCGTGCACATTCATAGGAGGAGAAAGCCATAGGGGATATGCATATACTAAGGGGGAGATGAAAACTTTTATGAGAAAACCTTGTTTTGTCTTTGTTTTACTTTATACCTGTTTTATCGTTGTTTTATGGTGCTTTGAGTTACATTTAGTATATATGCTTTATTGCTCTCATTGCATCGTGTTTATGTGTTCTTGTGCCCTTGTTGGGTCTTGTATCCTTGATGCAATCTAAACCTAATATTTCTTGCTTTAGTGTTATTGCATCGGTCATATGTTGGACATGCATGCATCCTTATGTTATTGTGCTTTATTGATTACATGTTCAGATGATCATTTGCTTTCCTATGTGATCATTGTATTCATTTCCATATAACTTTTTTGGTGTATGATCCATCTGCTCATATGTTTCACATCTTGTTTACTTGGTCGCATTTTATTTGTTACATTATACTTGTCATTTTATTACTTGCTTTACCTTAAGGGTCTAATGTGTTTTATGCAAGTGTTTCAAGTTACAGGTATATATCCAAGTGCTTCACAGCTTCTAGATTTAGGTGTGAGTGAGTTTTGCTATTGTTCCCAAACTCACGTTTAAGTCTAGAGTCTGTTATAGGGTGTTTTGTCACGAAATAGCCAAAAAGGGAGATTGTAAAGTTGTGATTTACAACTATGTTTTATGTTAGATTTATTCCATGACAAAAAGTGTTGTAATTGCATAAATTTGTTTCCTTGTATTTTTGTGGGATTTTATTGTATTGGGTTTAGTATTAAGTTGGTGAAAACTCAAGCTTAATTGTAGATTAGTGCATTTTGCGACTAGCTCGCGAGAAGTTCATGAGAAGAGTTCCCGCGAAAAGGGCATGTGAGAAGTACATGACTGGAAGCTGAAGAGTCGTGCCAGGCTGTCAATTTCGCGAGTGTCTCGTAGGTAAGGCCTTCTCGAGAGATACCCGCGAAACTCTCTGTCTGGAGGATTTTTAAGTGTGACTTTTTTACCCTTCATCCATACTATATATACTCTCATTATCCACAAAAATATGAGATGCCATTTTGAGAGAAAAACCTTAGATAGGTTTTCAACAACACACACACCCATTTTTTAGAGAGAGAGCTACTAATCCTAGTGAGAAATCATCCTAGCCTCTTCTCCTTCCTTCTCCCATTGTCATACATTGAGAGGAGATTTGTACCCAAACACAACTCACACCTTTTTAGCGTGTAGAGAGTGTTTTGGAGCTTGAGAAGTTTTAGAAATTTGCCAAAAGAAGCCGGGTGAGGTTTGGCAGATGCAATTGGGCGTATTGTGGGATTTAGAAAGTTAGAAAAGACACGGTTCCGAGAAGCGGTGTTGGAGTAGGAGCTTGCAGGGCTTAGGTAGATTGGGTAGATTAGATTTTGAGGGTCTTTTACTATTTGTATATCCCAACTTATTGTCTAATGGATCGATTTACTGCTTGGAGGGCGGCGAAGAGGTTTTTCGCCGAGTTCTTCAGTTTCCTATTCGATAACACATCGGCGTGTTATCTTGTGTTTGCATCCTTCTTTCTTTATTCTTGTGCTTTACTTTTATTGTTTGTTGTTTATGTTTATGCACTAAAGTAGTATCGGTTAATTGCGCTTCATTTACTCTTATTTCCGCAGTTAAATAAGTTAAGAATAAAATCAATCGAGCCGTAATTATTATTTTGGGGTCTAAACAGCTCTTGTGTTTTTAACACAAATCCGAGCTTTCATCTTCGAATCAAGAAAATTTTGTATGAGTTGAGAATATAAGACATTTGTGTCTGTCTCACAAATGTTTTATACGTTTGTCGTATAAAATACTTTTTTCTTTGGATCACTTTAGCGTGTTGAATCATGAATTTTTTTCTCATTAATTAAGCTGTGATAGAAAGTTAAATCATGCATGGTTGAGGGGGAAAAAAAAACAAGGAGAGCATACTTTTTTTTTTGTTTTTTTTTCTATTTTGGATAATCAAGTAGAGCTTACAGCTTAGAACTTGCTCAGATAGTGGATAATCTCATAATCAACATGTATTTCGTTTGTTTGTTTGTTTGTTTTTTTTTTTTTTTTTTGCTTTGGTTTATTTACAACAATTTCTTAAAGTCACTTTTTAAAGCTGTAATTATTGTTTTGTGCAACTTTAAATAAAATTAATAAATACACCATAAGTAAATCCAAACCAATATGCTACTTTATAATTGTATAATCATATACTCTTTTACCTTATAAACATGCAGGAGCTACATTCATGGGAATCTCATTCATTTTCTACATAAATTAAACCTCCAAAATAAGAATTATATCTCTAGCATTGACCACGATTAAAACAAGCATATACAGCTAGATCATCGCTTTGCTAAAAAACAAAAAATAACATAGCTAATAACTAGACATCAAATTCACCTAGTTCGACATCCTTGGCCTTTAACGGAACATACTCCCCAAGATAAACCTCTAGATGATCTGCTAACAAGGACTTGTCGATATTTTCATGGTGATATGACTTGCAAACAAAGTACACAACCGTTTGGGCAACCAGAGCAAATAGAAACACCTTGAATAGCAACAAAAGGCTAACAATTCCAATTCCAATTCTGATTGTTGTATTTCGTGTGCTATTCAGCACAACCAAGATCTCAAACAATAGCTGAACCCCTATGAAAAGAGTTGTCAGCGTGCAAAAGAGGGCCACAGCAAGACCCATCTTACCTTTTATCAAGGCCTTGCTCTTGATCATGGCTTTGATCCCATACACATCTTCTAACACTGATACAACGCTTGCCAAATGCCAAAGAATGCTTACATACACAAAACCCATCAAGTATAACACCAAGAGACCAAAAAAAATTGCAATTCCAATATTGTACAGTACAAAATAACGTGCCCAACAATAGAATAGTACTCCAGAAAAGATGTTGTAGGCTAAAACAATAGCAAAGCTCCACATAAAAGTGACCATGAGTCTCTTCCAAACCTTTGGGACAACGCCTAAGACTTTCTTGAACGTGATTTCCTTGCCTGTGTATACGCATGCGATGGTGTAAACAACCGCCGAGGTTGAAAGAAGGGAAAGGATAAGAAGGAAAGTAAAGTAGACTAATTTGAAGAGCCAAAATTCTGTCCATTCAAAAGAGATGAGATTGGAGAGCTTGTTATAACTTGGTGTACCACCCTGTTCATCGAGATCCAAGGTGTCTTGGTCATTCACGATTTTGAAGAAAAGGAGTTGAGAGATTTGGATGTGAGCTAAGAAGATGAAGGAGAGAGGGAGCATAAGGGCTAGGGTGATTTGACTGAAGATTCTTCTCCATGAGAAGATTATCTTGAAGGACTCTTTGAAGACCCCAAAGAAACCAAGAAATTGGAAATCTTCTTGTTCTCTGTCCATGGTTTTTTTTTTTCTTTCAATTTCTTGATCTCTACAAATTAAGAAAGAGATTGATATGAAGGTGGAGCTTCATAAATTGGAGAGATAATAAAGGAGGAGTGGACTACGAAAAGTCAAATTGCCATAGAATCAATTTGTGAATTTACTATTATTGTTATCCTTATCAACCTCATCAACCCCACTTTATGGAAAGAATTTATCTATGTTTTTCCTGCTTCATGAAATGGCAAAGAACCAATTGTTAATATTCAATTATTAGCGATGATTTTGGACAATCTGAGGATTAAAACTGGCCGGTCAAGCTAATTCCATGTGCTATTTAACTCATATATATACCTATGACTAGTCAAAAAGAAAAAAAGAAGATATAGACCTGCGATAAGATTAAGAGAGATCATGATCTCTTCGAGATTTTAAAACCTTTAAAAAGTGCTATTAATAGATCAAATTAAAAAGTTTTTATTAAGAAAATCAAACTTTTTTTTATTTTATATTATAAATTCGATAGTATTAATAAAATCATGCTTGGCCCTTAAAAATTGAAAACCAAGTAACCAACCCCCAAAATTGAAATTTATCCAAAAGAAATCCAAAAATAAAAGTGGCCAACTAGCTTATATCACTATATCAGTGGTCGGTGATCCCCTTCCAAAACATAATAAAATTATGTCTACAATATATAAGAAGATCATACTCGGCCCTTCAAGATTGAAAACCAAGTAACCAACCTCCAAAATTGAAATTTAGCCCCAAAAAAAAAAAAATCCAAAAATAAAAGTGGCCATCTAGCTTATATCAGTGGTAGATGATCCCCTTTGAAAAAAAAAAAAAAATTATGCATACAATATATATATATATATATATATATATATATATATATATATATATATATATATATATATATGCGCAACTACCATGGGTTAATACAACTAGAAATTTTGAGTTATGCCATTTGGGAGTACACCACAATCAAGTGGGCCAAGAGACAAAGGATTAAGAGTTGCCACCTGGTTTAACTAAGTCTAGAAACTAGCTTAGGCCCCTAGCGCCGCTATAAAAAATGCCACTATAACCCAAATGGACTTATAATGGCGTTTTTAGGATCTATAGCGACATTTTTCGAAGACCACTATAACCCTCATTTTTTGTAGGGTATTAAGGAGTTCCTTAATAAGCTACCCTAAATATGCAAAAAAAAAAGGTACACAAACACATTGCCCCATCTATGCCCATACACCATCATGCTTACATGTATCCCATCACATATCTCACCATGCATCTCTTCACATTATCTTGCATCTCATCGTATAATTCAATTTGTCATACATCTTATCAGTCAAATGATGTATAAGCACGTTACTATTGTATGCACCCTTACCTTATAACATCACCACAACACCACATACCATTATGGACAGAACTAGGATTCAAACTTAGGGAGGGGATAAAGTTCTTTGTTCAAAGATTTTAAAAAATTGAAATATCAATATTAGAAGTTGACAACGATGCATTATTAGCATTAATTTTTTTTTAATTATTTGTATTTTTTATTTTGAAAAAAAATCACAAATGACAATTTGTAATCAAGAATTTTGTAAGTCAATTGGCACGTCCTAGTATTAGTACGATTCTTTATTCTATTGACATTATAAATTTAGAAAAAAAATGTATTATTTTCACATAATTCTATAACTAATAACTTCATAATGCTATATATATAGTTAAAAGATTCTTAAAAAAAATACAAAAACTATAGTTAAAAGTTTAAATCTATGTCAAGCATTATATTAATAAAACAGCTAAAATAATGGTTAATAAATATCATGCATTAATATTGAGTGAAAAAAAGGGTAAGACAATTGTTGGTGTCTTGGTAAGGTTGAGATTTTTTTCCTAAGAAAAATTGCAAGTTTGAAAAAATAGTAAAAAAGAAATTTAAAAGAGAACTATTAAACAATCACATGATAATGGACGGTAACTTTGAGTCTTTAACAAAGTAAATAATAAAGCTTTTCCCATTATTACATTAATTTAGTTAAGTCAAAAATTTATTACCAAAAGACTGGTGGTGATTTAGGTAAGGCACGAAACAATAGATTGTTGTTGTTTCACACATGTATTACCATTTATGCATGCATACCAAGTGTGCCCCAAAGTTAATAAAACATTAAAAAAAAATCTCCCATTAAAAAAATAGATAAATTTTTTCTATTGGTTGAGTTAAAGACACCAACTGATCCAAGCTGTTGGTGATTAACTGGTGTGTGAATGGAGCAATCAGCGGTATAAAAGTTGTCTCTGTGGTTATGAGGTGGAGTCATTTGAGTGGGGTATAGAGCTCTCAAATTATAGGGAGAAATTGGGTAAAAGTTACTGAGTTTTTGTGATTTGTTTTGCTAGGATTTGTAATTGATATGTTATTGATGTTTTTGCTTAGACCGGATTTATGATTTTTCCAATGATTTATCTTATTATCTTGATATGTGTGTTTTTTTTTTTTTTTTTAAATTCTTGTTATCTATTTTTGAGATTTATGGGTCAGCTTGTCAATTTTTTGGGGGAGGGAGGTCAAGTATATAAATTCTAGAGCTAAAAGTAAATTTTTTGTGTAAATATATATACTATGAGATTTTTTTTCAAAGGCTGGGAGGGGTCATGGCCCCCCTCAGCCCTAAGGCAGTTCTGTCCCTGATTATGGATGTCCATGTTCATATACATGTGCAAGTGAGGATCATCCCTTTCAATGAATTTTTTTCTAAACATAATTACTAATCAATTAAAGGGCCCTAAATATGTTTCTTACACATCACATAATTTGTATGGGCTATTTTAGTCATTACATAATAGAATATTTTAGAAATTAAAAGATAATGTTAGGGTTTAATAGATAACTTGATCGTAGTGAGGTATTTGCTCATCATTTCCAAAACATAAATAAAAAAAATTGCTTGATTTCAAAGTTTATGGAAAATGATGAACTATTCCAAACATAAATGCAGTGTTAATAAACCCGACCCGTCCAGTTAAATCGGTAACTTGGTGACCCAACAAATAGACCAATCTTAGTAATCATTTGGATTAGATGTGCATAAGACCCAACTGTAAAAACCTGGTGGGTAAAAGCAACCTGTGTAACCCAGTTGAGTTTTAATAACCCTACTGGGTTTGTGAATTGTGTAAAATTATATTAAAATGTCTATCAGATTGATTTATTTATTGTTTAATGCGTGATAATATGGTAATTTAAATAAGAGAAAAGTTAAAGAAATATTTAAAAAAAAAAAGTAATTTTCTCTCACTTCTCTACTGATTCACACTACCCTACCCATCACTTTTCACTATTTTAGTTCCCCAAACTTGTGAATGTGCATTTGAACAGATCATTTTTTTTAGTTTCACTTAGTTAGTTAGCACATAGGTATGAGTATACTAGTATATTTTATATTTTTTATTGCTTAAACCGTATTTTCTCTTCTTTTGTTTACGTTTTTTGTGCTCTATTTGATTTGACGATGCTTGAAAATCAATAGACTGAATGCTCCGAGTTTCAACGGTGGTTGAATGACCTGGAGAGAGAGAGAGAGAGAGAGACTATCGAAGTTGATCGGGGTGAGCCGGCCAAGGGCCATCCAACGGTTAAGTCAATTTTCTCTCTAGGACTCAAGTATAATGAGTTGATGAATAGTAGAACATACCATGCTTGGATGAGGCTTAGCCCTTTTATAGAGAGTTTTGGAGTGGGTCAACTTGTTAGGCTCCACTAACATCATGGGAGATGTGTGGGCTTAGTGGAGAGAGTGAAGTAAATTTCAGAGAATTCACCACACGTCTCGTTTGAAATTCATTAACTGTTGGTTGGCTGTCTAGACCTTCCTATGATATAAACGACCAATATTTATTTGGATGAATAGCATTTCCTTGGACGACCTTATTTTATGTTCATAGTGCACATCTTTCCTTTCTCCTCTCTAAAGACTGTCTTGGACGTCACCGGCTTTGGACGACCATTATGGACGAAAACTACTTGTTGTGGATCACCATCATGTTTATTGATTTAAGTTTAAGTCTTTAACATTTTTTTTTTCTCTTCTTTTGTTTACATAGTTTGAGATTTGCTTATTTTAAAATATATATAGAATTTAAAGAAATGTAGTAAGATTTTATTTAGCAAAAACTTTGTTACAATCTTATGACATTCGTTTATTTTGCTTGTAAATTTTATAGAATTTCTAATGTTATTGCTTGTAAAACTTTAATTTTGAATTATAATAGTGAGTTTAATTTAGGCATATGATTTTTTTTTAATTTACAAATTCATATTATAATTTCTCAAACTTATATATATATATATATATATATAGAGAGAGAGAGAGAGAGAGAGAGAGAGAGAGAGTGTGTGTGTGTGTGTGTGTGTGTGTGTGTGTTAGGGGTGTCAATTCGGGTTAGCGTGCTGGGTTCGTGTCATGTTGAGGTAGGGGTATTCGACTAAATTGCTCAACTCTAACCCGACTCATTTAATAATCGTGTTATGATCCTTCAACCCTAATTCGACCTATTAATAAGGCGGGTTGACTAACCCAACTCATTTGACACTCTTAATAAACAAGTCATGTTGAGTTGACACGAATGTAACACAACCCATTTCAACCTGCATAATATTTAATGTAACATCCATAGAGAAATAATTTTTTTTTACATCTCAAAAGCAGTGCATACACTTTAAGTCTTCAACCCACATTCAAAATAAGTTCTTTACACTCTAAAAGAAGTGCATACACTTCAACCCAAATTCAAAATAACATAATTTAACAAAAATAACATAGTTCAACAAAAATATAATATCCTTAGAACTCGCCAAATGCTAAGTATCAATATTGAAAGAATTGTAGCAAATAGTAGACTAATCCTGACTATGACTACGATTATCATCCATAGAGAGAGAGAGAGAGAGAGAGAGAGAGAGAGAGAGAGAGCGAGAGCGCAACACCCGGTTTTAGACTTTGAGTTTGAGAATTGGGCATGAGACTATAAGATAGTAGAGTGAGTAGTATAACTGAAATTAAAAAATAAAATAACATTAGATATTTAAGAAAGTTTAGAGATTTAGGGTTTGTAGGGTTTAGAGATCCAGAGTTTGTAAAGTTTCAATTTCCAATTTCCAATCATATCTCTTGTAAGTTTTTCTAATTACTCACTTTTCTTTTTAAATTTAAAATATATGTTGGATATAAAAGGTATTTGACAAATCTAAAATAAAATGAATATTATTTGTTATACGAGTTAAACAGTTTGTGTTAAGTGGGTCATTTTGGGTTGACATAAATATATTGGCATGTCAAACGTGTCTATTGCGGGTTATGTAGGTTGACCCACTTATGACACGCTTCTTATTGTGTCGCTTTTGAGTCGACCCGTTTATGACCCAAACCTATTAAGGTACAACCCTAACCTGCAAAAACCCGTGTCAGGTTTGTGTTATGTTTGCAGGTTGGGTCAAACATTGACACCCCTAGAGAGAGTTACATCTTTTATGGACCATTGATTACTATTAGATCTAAGAGTCAAAAAACACTCAAAGTAATGTCATTATTACTCCTTAGAAATTAGTGATTTAGACATTAACTCTTATTATTAAAGGAAAAAAATCATATATAGTTGCTTCCACCATTAATGCAACACCTTTACTGTCACTACCACCAACATCATACCATCTTTATTTTTGTTCTCACCAGCACTCCTTTAACATCACTTCCACCACTACAATCTATGTTGTCACCATGCCTATATAAATATTAATGATTTTTTGCGCATATAAACAATATAAAATGTTTTGGAGATTAATTCAGAGAAGACATTGATGGAGTGTAAAAAAAATCTATAGTTATTTTAGAGAGAGAGAGAGAGAGAGAGAGAGAGAGAGAGAGAGGAATGGTCCGAATGGAAGTGGTAAAATAAAATAGAGAGAAAGTTTGGGAAATAATATTATCAAAATTTTAAACTATTTATTTAAGTTATTAAATTAATACTTAAAAACTAGGGATGGCAAAATTTGACACGACCCGTGAACCCGACATTACACGACACGAAATTAGTAGGTTATGGGTTGGGGCTAAACGGATTCGTGTCATATTTTGGTTGACATGACTAGCCCATTTAATAAACGGGTTGGGTTTGTGTTGAACATATAGAACCCATTTGACCCGTTTAACCCGTTTAATTAAATGACATTTTACCCATATACCCTTCAAACTCTAGATATATAAACTTATTAATTGTTGTGATTTATTTTCTTTGACATATTGTGATTGATTATTTATGATATTGAGATATACTTTAGTTTTGAATGATTATTTGTGATGCAATTACTCATTAATTCTGAATTTTATATTAAAAATATTTATTTGTTTGTTTTTTCATAATTGTTTTTCTTTATTTTGATAAAATTTGATAAATAGGTCGACACGACTGACCTGTTTAATAAATGGGTTGTGTTAGGGTTGAAGAATCTTGACCCGTTTAATAAATATGTCGGGTTAGTGTTGACTTATATAGTCGAATACTCATGACTTGACACAACACGAACCCGACACATGAACACGAATTGCCACCTCTATTAAAAACCTAAAAGATTTTTTTAAATAATATAAGTACGTAGTTGATTGTCGAGAAAGAGAAATTCTAATGATGAATTTCGCAATTGAAAAATATTTTAAATTTCCAGTTTAGATTAATTTTTTTTCCAAGTGAAGAATGAAGATGTCAAAGTTAATTTGAAGCCCAGATATACATCCACCACAAGAGTGGAAGTTAAAATAAAACCAAAGAGCAACTGGCTAAAATTCCTTTTTCACAGCTTCTATGTATATGATTAGGGGCAACAATTTCTTCAGTGAATTAATATGTCCAAAGTCACAATTGTTTTAGAGAAACCTATCTTTATTTTGTTTTTTATTAAAACAAAATAAAGATAGTTTGTATTAAAAATTAAATCTTGAGCATTTTATGAACGGTGGAGGCCTGAAAGTATAGTGCAAAAACACATACGGAGGAAGAAGATGATGATATAGAAGAAAAAAAAAAAAAGGAATTAATGCTGTGGGTTTTTTTTTTCATTTAATAATAAGAGTTAACACCTAAATCATTAATTTTTAAAAAGTAATTCTTAAATCTAGTAGTAATTAATGGTTTATAAAATGTGTAATTCTTGTGAAATTACAATTTCTAGGGAGTTGTTAGTCAATCTTGGTACGGAGGATTTTTATCCGATAAAGGAATCAATGTACGGGGGTGGTGTCTTTTCCTCTCGATCATATTGGGATGCACCACCACGATCACGTGTCCATCATGCAAACCATTGTACATCCAACACATCCTATTACTTCCCCATTTCTCTTCTTTTTAAAATTAAAAAAAGTATCCCCTTCAAAAGTCTCCCGTGAAGAGCGGCTTCTTTCTTTCTCACCACCTTCACTAAACAATAAAAAAAAGACCAACACCCTTTACCTATAAAAACACCATCATCCTTCTTAAAATCTCAATCCTCTGCTTTACCCCCACAAAATCCCCCAAACCCATCACCCAATCACCATCCGCCACGTCATACAGAAACCAAATCCAAACAAAATCAACCTTACACGTCCACTTCAGTTTTCAATCTCGTCCTCACCTGATCACACCCTTTCATACCAGACAAACCGGATCAAAGCAATTTTTCGGTTCAAACTTTCCAAAGCGGACCCCACACAAAACCATTTTAAAAGACAATATTTTCCACATAGAAAGAAAGAAACCAAAAACAACAAAAGAATTGCACCGGCACGCGTTTCCCTTCACCAACATTATTATCATTACCACCATCAAAACAAACTTCCTCTTTTGCATTTTGAATCACAAATATTATTATGCATATGGATTCAAACAAACAAATTATCGTCATGGGTAACTTTATCAATCCTTCTTCATGTACGCGACCTCTTCTTCTCTTCCTCACTTTCCTCGCGATTCTCCTTCTTCAGTTCTCTGCCAAATCCGTTTTCCCCATACGGTTCGTCTCCGGGCCGTCCCGACCCGGTCCCGACGTGCCCGTCGACCCGAGTAGCTGTGCCGGGTTTTTCGGACACGTGGGCCTGCCGCGGCGGAAGGTGGCGATGTCGATAGCGGAGTTTGGCGGAGTTGGCGATGGGAAAACGTCCAACACCGAAACGTTTCGGAAGGCGGTACGGTACATGCAAAGTTTCGGTCACAAAGGTGGGTCCCAGCTGAACGTTCCGAAGGGGCAGTGGGTTACTGGGAGCTTTAATCTTACCAGTAATTTCACTCTGTTTCTTGAAGAAGGTGCTGTAATTCTTGGCTCCCAGGCAAGTATATACTATTCAATTTGATCACTGTTTTTTGATTTTAGTGTTAATGTTTATAATAGGCATTGATGCATTTATTTAAGGTTTTTATAATATTATTCGAATATGAATATATATATTGATTTGGATTTTTCATTTTATTAGTTGTTGAATCCTTAAACTATTAGTTGTACTATTAAATTAGTTCATGTTTGTTTAGATGTTAATGACATTATAAAATCTACAAATTTTTGTGTTAATAATATTTTAAAATTTTTTAAGCTTTGGAGAAGCAAAATGGTGCATTATATATAACTTGAATGTTGAAAGAAAATTGATAATGTTATGACCAATATTACAAACTTACAAACTAGTGAAATTATTGAGTTCACCTAGTATACAAAGCATTAAAAAATAAAAATTTCCTCACATAAGGGTGGACCTTAAATGTGGGTTTATAAGTTGACATTTGATACAATATAAAATAGAATATGATTGATACTGCTTCAATAACAAAATAAATAAATGTCTTAATTAGTTTTGTGATTCTAAAGGTTGATGTAATAAAATATACAAATATTTCTAATATTATTCTCCAAGGAAGTAAATTAGGTTTTTTTTTTTTGATAGGGAAAGTAAATTAGTTTTAGTCTTTAGAATTGTGTAGGAAAAAGTATGTGTGTAAAGGGCATTTTATTTTTTTTGAAATTGAAAAGAAGGGTATCTTTGGAATTAAGAAGGATCACTAAGCAAAAAGATGGTCATACTCATGGTTCTCATGCTGATGCCTTTTTTTTTTAATATGTGAAAAAGATTCGGAAAGTTGACATGTGCGGCTATGGGGCCTACCAAAGATTATTTCCATCAAACTACACGTCCAGTTTTAATTTTTATAGTATGTTTGTGTCCAGTGGTCCTTGTGTGTGTAATTATGACTAAGACTAGTTAATTAGTTATAGTAAAATAATATTTTCGTCTTCCGCTATATTTTTATCCATAATTTTATTGGGCCTGCTGGGTATGAGATTGAGAGTAGTTTGTACCTGGGACAGTGTCTATTTGCTAGTGTTTGGATTTGATGTATATTTGTTTTGCCGTCCATTTGTTGCTTGCATTTTTTTGTTCTTTTGGGGTTAATTTGATTTTAGTTTCTTAAATATAGGGTGTTTCAATATTTTGTTAGTCAGTAAACAGGAAAATAGACTTAATAATGTAATTATTAAATTTAAAATATTCTGAGACCAAAACTGAACAAACATCATATTTGAGAGGCCAAAAATGCAATATGTTCTCTATTATTTTAGCGAGTTGCTGAAATCATCTTGTTTTTATTTTTTTTTTCTTTCATAGGACCCGAAAGAATGGCCTATAATAGAACCATTGCCTTCTTATGGAAGAGGGAGAGAGCGATTAGGGGGAAGACATATAAGCCTCATACATGGAGATGGTCTCACTAATGTTGTCATTACAGGTACAAGTCACCCTTTTTTCTTGAATGGAAATTGTTGTTATTCTGCTGGTAATGTTTAAAGTATGTGATTTGGAAACAAAACAGTACAAATTTTTGAAAAATTCTACACTTAATTTCATTTGGCACGTCCAAAATCGAATAGGACTTATTTTTAAACATTAGTAATCATTTGTGTAGGCAAGTTTATTTCGATACTATTCTGTTTTCACTTCTCTGTGACAGTAGACATTGTAGAAAAAACTATCATTACCTTCACAAAAGCTTCAAAGTTTAGTGGCCCTTTCTATAAGGAAATCTAATGAATCATGAATGCTAGTGGAAACAACTGACCTTTCCCAGATGGAATCACTCTTATATAAATTTTTTTTTTTTAGTCAAATGATGAGGTGTTTTTAACTAATCTATCATACGTATTAGGTGGTGGAAGGAGAATATAAAGCCATCATCCTCTTTTCTAAAAATAAAAAATTTTAAATGAATTATTTTTTAAATAATCATGGTAGGTGTTAATGTCAATTTCAATAAAATTGCTTCTGTGCATCTATAGGCTGGCAATAGTTTTTGTGAACAATTTGCAATATCATCTAGTATCTTTGGTCGCACCAAAAGTGTGAAGAATATTTGAATTTTATTTATGAATTTATTTCTTTAGTTTTTAATACAAGCTATCTGCTGTCTCCAATAGATTGTTTATCTGATGATTTATCTTGCAGGACAGAATGGTACAATTGACGGCCAAGGAAAAATGTGGTGGGAGCTATGGTGGAACAGAACATTGGAGCACACTAGAGGCCACCTAGTTGAGCTAATGAACTCTCGCAACATTCTAATTTCAAACCTTACGTTCCTCAATTCTCCATTTTGGACCATTCATCCTGTTTACTGCAGGTTCAGTGTCCATAGACATTCTCATACCACGTTGTTTCTGTATAGTATATGATATTTGTGTTTGATTACCTCAGATGCTGCTTATTTCTGGTAAAGTAATATGTAATAGCAATATAATCATACAAGATTCAATTGTCTTGACCCAAACTGAAAAGACATTGGTTTGACATTAGAACGTGAGCTGAATACTTTTTCTTTTCTGATATTGAAACCAAGCTTCAGTGCCTCTCAGTCTCAGAGGTGCAACAAGCAGGTTTCAACATAGGACAACTTTTCTCCCATATATAAATTCATGGTTGCTGCCCCATATCCTCTCACCAAGTTTCCTAGAAGAAAGTACCTCATCACTGTAGGCTTTTTTGTTCTGAGCTTAATATGGAGCATTTTGAGGTTGGATATAAATTGAAACACTAATATAATCTGATATGAAATACCGAGTATTGACTTGGTTTTTTTACTTACTGCTTTGACTTGGCTTTTTTACTTACTACTTTGACATGTTATGCTTGAAATGTACTAACTACTTACTCTGCATTTGTTTCAGTAATGTCGTTATCAAAGACATGACAATTCTGGCTCCTCTCAACGCGCCAAATACTGATGGTATAGATCCAGGTATGGTACATGTTTTCTCTAACTAGTTCAGTTAGAGAAAGAAAGAAGACTGCTACATTGGATTACTGTATTCCTTTTAATTTGCACTGTAATCTATAAATGGTTTTAAAATATTGGATTCAATGGTGCAGACTCAAGCACAAATGTGTGTATTGAAGACTGTTACATCGAGAGTGGGGATGATCTGGTGGCAGTGAAGAGTGGTTGGGACCAATATGGAATCACCATTGCCCGTCCAAGCTCAAACATTATTGTCAGGAGAGTTTCCGGAACTACCCCAACCTGTTCTGGGGTTGGAATAGGTAGTGAGATGTCTGGTGGGATTTCAAATGTAACTATTGAAGATTTGCATGTTTGGGATTCAGCTGCTGGGGTGCGTATAAAATCAGATAAGGGTAGAGGGGGATATATAGCAAATATTAGTATTAGTAACATAACCATGAATAGAGTCAAGATACCCATAAGGTTCAGTAGAGGAGCTAATGACCACCCTGATGAAGGATGGAATCCCAAAGCTGTTCCGAAAGTAAAGGGTATTTTAATAAGTAATGTGGTTAGTTTAAATTCAACAAAAGCCCCTTTACTGCAGGGCATTGAGGGTGCGTCATTTGAAGGGATATGCTTAAAAAATGTTACAATTCTTGGCCTTGCTCCGTCCAGGACATGGCAGTGTGAATTTATTTCAGGTTTTGCTAGTGAGGTGTTCCCAATGCCATGTCCCCAGTTGCAGAACAATTGGTCTTCATCTTGGTGTTCATTCTCATAGCTTCTTTGAACAACTCCAAATTTGTATATTCAGAAAGATAGGCTTAAATTTGAAGCGTTCACTGGGTACTTCTCAGCGTCCTGCTTTGAGAGATTTGAAAAAAAGTGATCATATAGTTGGCTTGACTGGATTCGGCTTGTGCAGTCCATATAATTTTTTTTCTCTTGACTTGGATGAGTGAAATATCAAGCTGGTGTACCGTGTCTGTGGATCTTGCAGAGCACTGCTGGTCGGATATCAGCCTTCAATTTTGACATCAAACCAATAGTCTTGTGAAGTTGAACTTGGTTGCCTTGATAGGTTCTGATGATTTCCAGATTTACAGAGAGTAATATTTGCAAGTTTTTCTTGGATTCTGTTATTCTTTCGTTATTAATTGCTGATGATACACATTCAAGATTGAGAGAGACCCAGAATTGAACAAGAACAGAGGTTCATAGCAGAAATTTACCATGTATAGAACTTACAATTCATTCAATTGATGAGTTTAAGTTTGTTGTTGTCCTCTATAACTGCTTCTGGTTCACCATAAGAACAAAAATTATTTTTGGCTGAACTCTGATGATTCAAGTTCCTTTTGTACTCATTTAATATAGCAGTTGTCACACAGTAAGAGTTGTGAGGGTGGGAATACAAGAAGAATGTGTTAGAATGTACTTAGAAAGACAGGAATTATCTACCTGAAGTCCTTGAAATGGGAACAGATAAGATTAGAACCTTTACAAAAGTTTGGACGCCTGGAAAATGAAGCAGAACATTATGTAGAGCTCTTTCAAGCTAATTATCATTTTCCGATTGAAGTTTAACTCTGCGAACTCAACATTAGGTACTAATCTGCGTGCAAGGCATTCTATATAATCAAATAATCCTGTTAATAAATTAATCAATCATAATTTGTGATGTAAATCTACATAAAATAAGATCATAAGTCCTCTATATTAATATGGATTTTCAACATACTCCCTCTGTACATGTATGCAATTTACGGTTCAGTTCTGCTTTAGGAGAATTGTATTTTCAGAAAGGTTAGGCTTGAATTTGAAGAATTCGCTCGGGACTTACTTCTCAGCGTCCTGCTTTAAGAGAATTGTCCAGTAATCATATGGTTGGCTTGACTGGATTTGGCTTGTGTAGTCCATATAAATTTGTTTTCTTGACTTGGGTGAGTGAGATATCAAGCTGGGGCTCCGTGGAGTTTGCAGTGCTCTGCTGGTTGGATATCAGCCTTCAATTTTGATTCTAAACCAATTGTATTGTGCAGTTGAACTTGGTTGTCCTGATTGGTTCTTCTGATAATATCCAGATTTTATGTGATTACTATTTGCAAATTTTTTCTTGGATTCTGTTATGCTTTCGTTATTAATTACTGATGATACACATTTGACATTGAGAAAGAGCCAGAACTGAACATGTACAGAGGTCCATAGCAGAAATGTACCATGTGTAGATCTTACAATTCATTCAATTGATGAGTTTATGTTTGTATTTGAAATTTGCCTCTGTAACTGCTTCTGGTTCACCAAAAGAAAAAAAATATTTTGGTCTTCTGTGCTTATTTAATATAGCAGTTGTCAAACACTAGGAATTGTGAGGGTGTAAAAAAAAATCAACTAAGTAGAAGAATGTGATGAACCAAGAAAGACAGGAATTATCCACCTGAAGTCCTTGACAAAAGGAACAAATAGATTAGAACCTTTACAATAGTGGGGAGGAGCAGCTAAAAGGGTTAAGGATTGTTAAGTTTTTGGTTGATCATGAAAGTAGAAGTCCCCAGTCTATAGTTCTGCACAAATAAAAGTTGCCAACACCTTGTTTTCTTCAGCTTGTCTTTTATGTTAGGCGTTATCTTGTGTAACAGTTGCGTGTATCACCTCTATCACATAGGGATGAATCTCATGCTGAGATCCATGTCTATGTGAGAGGAACCTAATATGCAAGATAATAAAGCTCTCTCTTGTACTACTAGTAACATATGTCAGACATGCAAGACAAATTATGTGTATTGTATGCATGCATACTCTGATTGCAAAACTTAAAATTCGTTAAATAGTATATTGTATTCTGATGTGTGGGTTGGGTTTTGGATTTGGGGAAGACCGGTCATACAACATACGCACACCTCATTGCACACAACCATACACCACACGCACAAAAAATTGAAATGTATGTACGATATATGTAATATACAGTGTGGAATAAACTAGGCCAATTTTTTAATATTGAAAAATGGTGCACACCGGTTAAAATATTTAATTTCATTTCAACACTAGTTACATAGTAAATAAACAAATGATAGTCAACAGAATGACTAATAGTATTCATTTGAAACTTCATAATCAAAAGTGTTCACTTAGTGAATTTTAAGGACTAGCAATGTCTTTTGGCCTTAATCAATCAATCAATATATATATAAAAACAAAGATTTCATGTAGGAGTGCATGAGGTCTCGCCAAGTGGCACTCTAATTTTGCATTTTGCATTTTGCATTTTTTTACCTCTTTCATTAGGTTTTTTTTTTTTTTTTTTTTTTTTTTTTACTGTTATCCAAAAGTTTACATTATCTTATTTTACTGTTATCTCATTAGTCTCTCATTAATTGCTTAAACTTACACCACACATTTCTCTCTTCTTCATGTCTTTTAGCATACCCACCATTTTAATATTTTAAAAAAAGCAAAAAAATAATAATTAAGAATTAATAGTAATAACTAACCAGATAAGGCCCTAGAGAGAGATAAAGAGACACAAAAATGTTGAGGATTGTTAAATAAAATGCATTATTTTACTAAATATTACCAAAATAAAAGACCTGAGAGTAACAAAACATTTGAAAGAAAAAGAAAGAGAAATTTGAGGGGTTGCTGCCTCCATCATATTGGCCTCCCACCACTATCAAGATGCTGAAACCCCTACAGGTTTTTTTTATATATTTAAATTAGGGGCTTAAATATGATTTAGGTTTGGGTAATTTGGTTAGATAGTTTTTGTTTTGGGTATATAAGTAGAGAGAATATTTGGTACGCAATGTAAAGTCATATTCTACCATAGTTTTAAATCATCTATAAAACAAATGCACACACACTTGCTCATACCATGTTTTAATGTCACACTATTGGTAAGTGGAAGATAATGAGAGAGTTGGACGTACTTTCATTTCATAGTATGAAATACGTGAACACAACACAAATTAGTTGATTTTTACTGTCACGTTACTTTTTTTCATTTATTTTTGGTTTCATGATCTTAAAAAAAAAAATCTTACCTCAAAAAAGCTATAAATATGCACAGAAACTACTAAACTAATTTTTAATATCTCAAAATGTATATGTTTCTTTACTCTAATTTAGTTTACTTTTTCTTTATAATATATGTACAACACTATCCAAAACTGTCTTATATAAAATATTACCAAATTATCAGTGTATCATATAGGCAACTTACTAGTTGTTTTTAATGTAAAAGGTAATATATATATATATATATATATATATATATATATATATATGTGTGTGTGTGTGTGTGTGTGTGTGTGTAAGAATATAAAAAATAAAAAAAACTAAAATATCATTTTTTTAAAATAAGAAATGGAGAAAATTACTGATTTATCTAAACCAGCAACAAGCCACTTTGAAATGCTAAAAATTAAAAAGAGCAATGATTATTACACATACTGTATGCCTATGTTGTGGCAATTCTGCATAGAAGGTAATGAGATACTCCTACAACACGTCCTTGGACAACGCTCAAGACTCTAGGCTGAACAGCAAGAGCAACTTTTAATTTATTATGAGCCTCAACGATGGATTCAATAAGTTCTTGCCAATAACCACATCCGCTGAATAAAAACATTAAACTAAAAGTACAAAATGAGCACCTAAGAAAAAGATGCCATATGCAGATTAACTTGTTCAAAACCCGAGTGTGTGTATAAAAGTAATTTCCCAATTAAAAATACTGCCTCATCGACCATAGTAATGCCTTGTTGACGGCGGCAATCCGTAACACGCTCGATCTCAAACATATCACGTCAGGAACTTTCCAAGAGGCCAACAACCTCCCTCCTGATAATAGAATCAACAACTTCTTCATATATTTCCTATTGTTGTAGACATGCATATATCTCCTATTGTTGATTAACACATATAAAGGATTGGCTGTATGCGAAAATATTGCAGAAGCTGTCTCTAGCTATCACAACTTCATATATTAAAGGTTTGCCCAAAAAAGTTTCAAATTGGTTATATATGTTTCTAACTTTATCTTCTCTTGGATTGATTTGTATTTTGCAGACTAATTACTGTTTCTTATAGGAGATCTCCGGCCCTTGATATTACATGCTTTTTATCCTCATGATGTGGTGCAAGCTTTGGATAACACATGATTTTAGACTTCCAAATTCCAGCATCAATTTAATATCAATTTGTATGTTTATATATATAGAAAACTATTACCTAACTCAAATAAAAAACCTGAATCATTTACATGGCGCCGGCCTTTATAGAAATAGGATTTTACTAATGGATGTCTTAAATATTTTTAGAATTTTATTTATGAGAGAAGAAAAACAGTTGATTTTAAAAAATATTTCTTGTAAAAGTAGTATAATATTTTTTTTTAAATTATTTATTAACAAATGCCTTAAGGGCACTCGATAACTAAACTCCTAAATACATACATATATAAGCTCTAGTAGCATGATTGTAAGTGTTAACGGTTAAGAGTACGTTTGGTAGACTATAATAGACACTATAGTGTAATAATTATTCCTATGGTTTACTTATTTAGTAGTTTGGTTATGTTTTTATTATAAGGAATAGTTATTTTTAATAAATGGATATATGTAATAGCTACTCCTTAATAAGTGTATTAATTTCTAAAATTAATATATTTCCAAATAAACGAACTTTCTATATGCATATAACAATTATAAAATTAAAAAAAAATCTTAAAAAAATAACTAATCTCTCTTTCAAATTAAAAAAAAATCATAAAAAATATAATTATATGAGTAAGATATTTCATAAAATATATCTTAAGTTTATTTTAAAATGTTAGCATTCCATTATTATTGTGTTGTTACTAAATAAATGAATAATAATAAGTATTACATTATAACGTCTTGTATTCTTTGTTATATTGATTCATATTCCTATGTAATTACTGTTGCACTTCACCAAACGCACCCATAACTTACATGACCAAATCAACACCTCACCTAGCTACCTTCCCCATAATTTAGATGACCAAATCAACACCAATACCTTTAAGAATCAAAAAAAGAAACTGACATTGGAAACTTGAGAACCTTCAACTGAAAATAAAGGTTTAGAGCATCTTTGTATCCATCTGGACCCTTTCTACTCAGATGTCTTATTATATAAGGCAAACCATTTGGTTAACTACGTGGCTTGCTTTGAATGCGGCACTAGTTGAGCCTGAGCCTGAGCCTGAGCCAGAGCTCATAGACCCCAAAGTTCTCTACTTCATTACGCATTATTGAACTCAAATCTCAATGGTTACAGGATAAAAATCAAATTCCAAGGTTGTCCCTTGTGGCTTGTATATATGTGCTCTCTACCTAACCCAACTAGTGAGATCAAAAATTTTGACAACAGCAACTTCAAGACTAATATAAGATTGAAATTTCTTAAAAGGAAAAGTTAATTAACTAATGTCTTAAGGGTATTTATTTAAAAAACATTTTTAGAAATTTTTTATAAAAAAAATAATTAGATTTTTTTTAAAACTATAATTTTTTATATTTTTTTTATAAAAGTGATATCAAAACATTTCTAAAACGACCTATTAACAAATGTCCTAAAGGGCAACCGTTAACCTGACATTTTTTAAAATAGTTCTATGAGGCCACAACTTGATTTTGTCACAATTTGTTGAAGTGTTTGGACAATTATTTTTTACATAAACTTATCAAATTTTATCCACCAATCATAGTTCATCTCCTTAGAGTTGTGACAATAGTTATGACACAAAAATTGTCTTCCTAGATTTTCTCTACTTTTCTAAAGTGCTTTGTAATAAAGATTTATTATTTACTTTTCTATTAAATGCAAGATTCCTATTTTGCCATTGCTTTTAAAGGTTCAAAAGCCATCCAATTTTCGTAATAACGCTTGATTTCTGGATCAGGCTTTCAAATGCTGTTGTGATTATAAGAAAAGAAAGTCTATGAATATAAGCGTTTGTATCACAACTTTTGTCATAATTTTGAAGTGGATGACTGTGAACGGTAAGAAAAAATTGTTGGTCTGTGTGAAATTAACTTATTTGCTACTCACATTTGACCACTTTAACAAGTTGTTAGTAAAAGAAAAATTAAAGAGGAAATTATGGAAGCCATTAGGAATGCAAAATGTGCCGTGTAAGAATATCTCCTGACAGTATAGACTATAGACACGTTAAAGTCTCATATCTTTGTGTTTTAAAAGAGAGAAAAGTATTACTTGTACAACAAGATTATTGGTAACTTACTTTAAATAACAAGCAAAATGTATGGTATGAACAATCTGCTACAATAGTCTTTTTTTAAAAAAAATTAGCGTCGGTTGTGATATGAAAGTGAGTATGTTTTAATATACTTGTCTCTCATAAAAAGGTTTTTGGTGGGTATATAATAAAATAACAGAAGTACTAATTAATAAATAAATAATAGAATAAATCTATGAACATACTAGAGCATGCACATACCTGTGTGGCATTTAGCACTTGGCACATAAAACCTTTATTTCTTGTAGGGTTTTGAATCAAATTCAATTTTCTTCATATCCTGCCAACATTTTTAATTAAATTCTCCATAATATAATATATATTTGCATTTAGTTATTTTGTTGTATCTTAGAAGTGAAATGCTTGTAACCCAATGGTAAATTCTTTCAAAATATAGAAACAATTATCACTTTAAAATAAAATATTCTATACGTGCTTTAAAGTCGCAAATGTTTTTCTAAATATCATCTTCCTACTCATTACTCATAATTCTCAACATTTGTTAAGTTATGGCTTTATTTTTCTTTTTTATAAGAGAGAAATCATGATTTTATGCACTCAATACCCATGACCCACGTGGAAAATGTTTTCCCAGCGTCCAAAAAGCCTTCAGCTGAATATAGCGAAAGCAGTCAATCAGTCACCAACAATTCAGAAACAAAAAAAATTATAAATAAATAAAGCAGTCATCACCAACTTCGATTTAGGAAAAGAGGATCTTCAGATAAAGGAATTCTACAATTCCAACCGACTTTACAAAAGCCAAAATAATATATATATATATATATATATATATATATATATATATATGTATATTTAACGTATATATATGTATATTTAACGTATATAATTGAGAGATGAATTTCTCTCCTGCAGTGATTAAATTTTCTTATTTTTTAATGTTTGGTTTGTCGGAGGTGGAAAACAAAAGAAAAAGAGTAGTGTGAGGAATATAATATTATATATGCATGTCTCGGACCCACCCAGAATATCATTTTTCAGAAATTTAGAAGTGCAAGGAATCAAACAAGGGATAATAATAATTAATATAATTTTGTTTTATAACTTTTGATTTTGTCCTTTAATTCACTTTTGATTTTCTCTCTTATAAATTGTCAATCAGTGTCCATGCAAATAGCGTGTAAATAACCAGTTATTATTATGCTTCATACCCTACGTTCTGCCTATGATCAATTACTTACTCAATGTGTTTTTTTGTCATCTTTTGCTAAAGGACCTGTATTAATTGAGAAAGTTTTAAATCACTTGCATCAGCGCTTGTATTATAAAAAATGATCAGATCAAAAGGGTAAATTACAAAGTACATTCCTGAAGTTTGGAGTTATTTGGATTTTACATCCAAAATTTTAGAAATTTGATTTTATCCCCCTCCTCCCAAAGTTTGGTTTCGTTAGCAATTCGTCTTCCTTAGTTTGATTTTGCTATTAAGTGACATATCATATTAGTGACATATCATATTGCTGATTTTTTTTTTCCTATGCCAAATCAATCTTAAAACAATGCCGTTTTGCCCAAAGTGAAAACACAAAAACTGAAGTTTTATACGACATCGTTTAGCCAAACTCAAAAATCAAAAATTAAAACCCACGGTGAAGGCAGACCTCCCTAACCAAGCTCCTCTGCTTAAACCCAGACCTCCCTAACCTAGTTCCTCAACAAGTGTGAACCCAACAAGTCCAAAATTTAATCACATTAGGTCATGTAAAGTTGTGTAAAAATACATGATTACTACAGTAATGTATTAATTTAAATAGACGCTATTTTTTTTTCATTTGGTTTTTTATTCTTTTTTTACATATCTTGAAAATGAAGGAAAAGGGTGGATGATGGTTTGTTGTATGTGAAGAAAAAGAAACGATTTTTAAAAAAATCAAGAAAAATGATCTTTTAATAAAATATAGTTTAAAATAGATAATATGATGTAAAGTGTTTTGAAAAAAAAAATTATTATTTTAAAAAAAGTTAGTTCTTATACTAAAATATACATAAATTTTTACGTGATTTGATGCAAATGTTCTTAGTTGTCCTCATACTTAATTTCGATTATTTCTTGAAGACTCAAATCTGAATGCTAGGATTTCTCTCTAAGTACTGTCTTACCACAAGCAGACTCCATATCTTTTTTTTTGTTTTTTTGAGAATCATTGTCTTGAAGAATTCTTAGATAAACTTCAACCAGTAAAGGCTGAGATTTTTGAGATCGAGGCTGAGAATTATAAGATTAGAATTTGTTTTGCATTACTTACCTCATTCTGGTCTTCTGGACCTAGCTATAAATCATCAACACAAAGTTTGCTTATAACTTTCAACAAGTAACATGGGAGCTGACATGAAGAATTTCAATTGCCAATACATTCCAAGCTGTTGTCAATTGTGTAATGTAAAATTAGAAAGTATGATTTATTACTTTACTTTGAAACGGTAGGGAAAAAAATCATCTGATTTATTCATTTTGTATCTTAGATTCAATGTTACAACTTCCTCAAAAAAAAAAAAAAAAAAAGATTCAATGTTACAAATATAAAGATTCACATAAAATAAAATATTGATTATCAAATAAGATTTTCTTAATTTCGCTGGAAATTGAGACGATGATGCACAACTTAAAATGTAGAGGATGACTCACATTCTCACAATAAAGTGGGTGGCTAAACAACACGTATATATATAGCTGGTTCAAAAATGATTGTGATTTACTAGTAACATCTATCTAGGGTTGTAAATAAGTTGAGTCAAATCAAGTATTATAAATTCACAATTGACCTATTTATCTTTATTCGGACATGTGCCAAGTTCTAGTTTATCACCAAGATAAATTACATGTACAAGCTTATAGTTCATTTTCTTGTCAAAGAAATTCAAGTTTGCTCAAGAGTTAATTAATTTATTCGTTCTCACATATAGAATATACCATGATTAATATTTTTCTTATCCTTTTACAAATCAATGGAATCAATTAATAACTAAATTATAGTTGAAAGTTATATTATTTGAGTTGATCACATAAAATAATTTTTGTTTATGAACTTATAAAATTTATATTCACCAATGCTGTCTTATTAAAAATTATATATATAATTTTACTATTAAAGATACTTTTATCAATAATTACAAATAATAGTTTGATATCATTCAAACTTTGTTTATAAAGGTTTATAATTCATCAACAAGTATATTTTTGTACTTGTACACATATAATCATATAATATGATATATATTTAAATTGAGACATATTTAAAAGCTTGTTTATACATACATTATTATGTTTAAACTTAACGTATTCAATAGCTTAAACCTACGTTTACTAAATAAATGAAGATAAACAAACTTTCTTGAGCTGATTCTTAAAAAAAATAAAAATAAAAATTCTTGAGCTAAGCTGAGTTTTTTGTTTTAAATGAATTTTTCATTTAAAACCGTACATCTATCAATGACTGACAGTGAATGATCTTTTATTTGACAAAATATGTACTACAGTTCCGTGATGCAATAATTGCTGCGTTGAAGCTGCATATATATATATATATCATAAACATAAAGAAATATAACAGCCTCGTCCATATGTTTAATTCAAGCTAAGCTTCACAAAATATGTACTGCAGTTCCGTGGTGAAATGCAATAATCGCCTATCATTAACATAAAACAGCCTCCTCAATATGCCTAATTCAATCTGAGCTAGGCCCTAAATGTTGATAGATATTCTCTTACGTATGTAATATAAAGATAAATGAGGCTATAGTTCATAAAATATAGACTCAAAGAACTCAGCTGATGAGAATGAGTTCGCATAACTAATTATTATTAAGAGATTCCCACGCCAAAAAAATCTATGAAGGGAACAGCCTTGTGAACGATCGATCCATCTCCTTGATCTTGCTCAGAAGCCATTTTCAAGTTCCAACATGCAGTGGAGTTATCATCAAGTCTCTCTAAGTTGAGCATTTCTTCACTTTCATAAACCCCATCGAAATTTGAGAACCTGAAAGGTTGAGGAACAACCTCGTGGACAACAGGGATTCCTGGCACAATGAAATCTGTGTTATTATTATACACATAAGAAATAGGGTTGTAACAATATTAATATTAAGAAAAGAGACTAATTATTCAAACCATGTGATGTCTCATTGGAACTTGAAGAAATACTTGGACCTAAATGTTTCTTTCTTCCTCCACCAAAAATATCAACACTGAATGAATCTGTTGTCATCTTTGACTGGCTAAAACTCAAAGAATGTAATGAACTCATGGATGAGGTCACTAATTTTTGAAGGTTTTGGAACTTGGAGTGACTTCGATGACCTTGGACTGAGAACCTTTCACGTTTTCTTCTTGCCATCATAATATGGTACTGATTCTTCACTGTATTATCAGTTCTACCTTTGAAATAGCGAGCTATGAAAGCCCATTTGTTTCCATAAATCCGATGAGCTGCAAGAAGCCTTTGTTCCTCTTCTGTTGTAAATGGCTTCTTGTTAATATTGGGATCAAGTTGGTTGTACCATCTCAATCTGCAACTTTTCCCTACAATACAAAGAAAAAATTAGCTTGAAAACCCCATTTCTTATAGCTTGAACAGGTACCATCAGAGGAAAATACTGAGACCCTTAGGGCCCATTTGGATTTTGGGAAAGAGAGAGAATGGAGAGACATAGAGTAGAATTGGCCAAAAATATTTCTACTTTACTCTCTTCCACATTCCTCCTTTCCTCCTCAATTCAAACAGACTATTAGGAGTTGAAAAGTAAGAATTGATAAGACATAACCCTGTTACGTACTATTTTTGAAAAGATAAAACACAACTCTGATACCATATTACCTGATCTTCCCTCTAGATGGTCTGCAATAAAATTCCAATTCTGGGGACCATGCTGTTCAACAAGTTGTTGGAGTTTCTCATCTTCAGCTGGCTTCCAGTGCCCTCTATGGCATCTCTTTACACTTTCACTATCACTGCTAGTACTGCTTCTAGATTTTTTCATCTTCTGTAGCCAACAATATTGAAAACCAGATTGAAAACTTTATTATGGTAACCAATTAATCACATGACGTGAAAGTTTTTAAGATTCATAAGAGGTAGGCAAGCAGAACAAGTAGAGAGGTAAGAATATACATATAAGAAGAGAGAGACTAGGTCTTGGGTTATGGATGAAAAGTCACTTTTGTTATCTGTTCACACAATAGGGTGTGCTATATTTAATTATATAATACACATTTACAACCACTACCTATGCTTAATTATTGCCTGTAATGCAATTCACCCATTTTGCCCCAATTATTGCCCCCTCTCTCTCTCTCTCATGCATGTTAGTAAATATGTTAAGCAAATTAATAGGAAAGCTGTATATTTGCATCTGATGAGGAAAGGCAAGCCCACAACATGAAGTTGTATTCTTTAAGATTGTATCATTTTAGAAGTATTTTGTTCCATGCAGTTTAATAGAGTGATAGAATGAGGAAGTTCATTAATATCAGTTGGAGTGAGTGGGTAAATGTATTGCTGTCAAGAACTGATTTGAAATAAGGTTCTTTCATGTATTTGGTAAGTTATTATGTATCATTCCATTCATATTGTGCAGCTGTATGGAGATAGTACAGTACATGAATTATTTCTCTTACATAACAGGATACTTATATAACAAGCAAACCTCAAACGTACTAAACATTCTCATATGACTAAAGATCAACCCGGATCCAATTAGTGAAATAGAACTTAACTGTGTAAAATTCCATGCACTCATATTTTATTGATGGAAAAGATGACAGAGAATATTGTTATTATATACACATGTAGTCTTCAAATTTGTGAATTTAAGATGTATGCTCATCTATATATATGATTGTTGCACATATAAACTACATGGTATTTTCACGGGTTTCCTACAAGAAATTATGAAATATTTCTTGGATTTTGAAAATACAACTTATTCCAAGAGTCTTATAATTCAATTAATATTTTATGGTGTTTTCTGTAAAATTGCCTAAGGTTCAAACCTCCTTCTATAATTATTGAATTATATACAAAAATTCTTTATTAAAAAAAAAAGTTACGAAATTTGTTGTGTCAATTGTATTTTTTTATAATATTTATTTTTAAAAACTTCATAATTTTCTAGTAAACGCTCAATTAGAGTGAAAACACTAATACTTGTTTAAACTCTCAATTTTAAATTACGGTTTACTTGCTTTTACTCTAATTTAACTAAGTGCAGAGCAAGAGTAAAGCATGCATTATAAACCGGTAACACTACTCTAAGGCATAAGCAACCACAATGAGCAATAAAAGCAAAGCTTAAAGAGTAAGGAAGAGAGATACAAACACAAGATAATACAGAGACGTGTTATCAAAGAGGAAACGAAAGTATTCGTCGAAAAACCTCTTCGCAACCCTTCAAGTTGAAATCGATCCATTAATAAATAAGTTGGAGTACACGAATATCAAAAAGACCCTCCAAGTCTAATCTACCCAATGTACTCGAGCTCTCCAAGCTCCTACTATCAATGGACTTCTCGGAATCTTGTCTTTACTAGCTTTCTAGATCCCACAACTCTGTCCAATTGCATCTATCAAGACTCATTGGCTTCTTTTGGCAAATCCCTAAAACTTTCCAAGCTCCAAGGCATTCTCTACACTCTGAATATGTGTGGGTTGTGTTTGGGTACAAATCTCCTCTTAAGGTATAACAATGGGAGAGAGAAAGGAGAAGAGAATACTAAGGAATTCTCACTCAAGAGTAAGGAAGAAAGATACAAATACAAGATAACACCGAAACATGTTATCAAGGAGGAAATTGAAGTACTCGTCGAAAAACCTTTCTACAACTCTCCAAGTTGAAATCGATCCATTAGTGAATAAGTTGAAGTACACGAATATCAAAAAGACCCTAATCTACCTAATGTACTCGAGCCCTCCAAGCTCCTACTATCAATGAACTTCTCGGAATCTTGTTTTCATTAGCTTTCCAAATCCCACAATTCTACCTGATTTCATCCGCCAAGCCTCACTGGCTTCTTTTGGCAAATCTCCAAAACTTTCCAAGCTCCAAAACACTTTCTACACTCTGAATAAATGTGAGTTGTGTTTAGATACAAATCCTCTCTCAAAGTATAACAATGGGAAAGGGAAAGGAGAAGAGACTACTAGGGAATAATCACTTAATGATGAGTAGCTCTCTCTAACAAGGGTGGGTGTGCTGTAGAAACCTCTCTAGGATTTTCTTCTAAATAGTCTCTTTTTAATTTTGTGGGTAATAAGGGTATGTATAGTATGAGTGAAGGATAGGAAAGTCATAGTTTATTTTTGTCAAACAAAGTGTTTTGTGGGAACCTCACAATATGGCATTTCTCATGAAGTACTCGTGAAATGATAGGTTGGTATGATTCTTCAGCTTCTAATCACGTGCTTCACACGAGGCCTTTTCGCGAGTCCCTTTATTCGCGAGCTAGTCGCGAAACTGCACTAATCTAATTCATTGCATGCTTGATTCTTCACCAAGTTAATACTAAACCTAATACAATAAAATCCCACAAAATATAAGGAAATAATTTATTGCAATTACAATACTTTTTATCTTGGAATAAAGCCATCATAAAACATAGTTGTAAATCACAACTTTACGTCTAGCACCGAAAAAATCTATAAAGATTTTATTCTTATTGGACTATTAGCAAAATGGCTAATATGGTTGAAACAAGGCTAAAACCTATGCTATAATATTACATGTAGCGTAAGTTAGGATAGCAACGCGTTTGCGTTTTTTCTGTGAATCATGTGCACTGTTTATAAGACCCGCAAGTACGGAATTCAGCAAAAACAATTTTAAAACTGGATCTCACAATACTATTCACACATCTAAAAATTATTTTACTACAGTTTTTTCAATTTTCAATTTTCAATTTTCAGCAATAAGCAGTATCTAAACATATCCATAAAGTGGAGTTTGATTATATATGCATTTCCACATACAACATTGATGTAATCAAGCACAGGATAAGAAACAAAAAAATTTAGACCTAAAATACAAGTCCCAAAATACATTCTTTGATACATCCCCTTAAGTTGAAGACTTGTGAGACAGTGAGAGGCGAGCTTCATGAAGAAACATAAAGCAACTAGAGGAGAGACCTGTGATCATGATGTCGGCAATGCAGTCTTCGGTAGAAATAAAATGCATTATTGAAGATCCTTACGATAGCAACCTTGTCATGAACAAAATAAAAAAACTATATCAGCTTTTTTAGTACGTGCATGAAAAATCAAATTGGCAAAGAGATAAGTAGCACCACTATTATCACATTGAAGTGTAGGAACAATGAGCAGTGAGATATAAATTTCAAATGATATTTTAAGATATCCAAGAGAATTTAGTAATTAACAATATCGACAAGGAAGATGAGTTGTCGCCAAGATGAATAGCAATCCAGCATTGGATAGTGGATTGGCAATCATACACACCTAGCCAAATTTTCTTATGAACAAGGTTTGAAGATGAACATAGAAATGTCATAGCTAGCAAATGATGTGCTTGAGGTAGTACAAAATACACAATGATCATCAGATAGATTATGGATAGATATATTCGGTCTTGTGAAAGTAAGATATATATTGTAGACTATCAACAATGTAACTGTAAAGTGAGGGATTGGCTCAAGGTTTACCACTAATTTTGGAGACTTTACTTGATGCTAAAATTGGAGTCCCTAAAGTCTTAAGAGATTTTCATTCTAGATTTTACAAGAAACTCAGAGATCCTTGATAGAAAATTATTAATTCAACTTGGAAATAAGAGTTTAATTACAATTGGCCATGTTGCTATAGTAACCAAAATGTCATTCACACAGTCTAGAATATATATATCTAAATTTCACCATGATGGTAAATGAATAATAGGGCATCCTGTAAGTTCCAGTTAGTTCAACTGATAAAGTTTCTAATGGTTATATAAAAGATCCGGAGCTTAATTCCCGCCTACACCAAAAACTTATTGAAATCTTGGTCTAATGATAAATAGGTTAAAATTCTTTAAAAAAATAAATAATAATGAGGCATCAGATTTGGACACATAAAACCCTTATTATTGATGAAAACCTTTGGTAACAAACTAAGCCATGTTTTGTATCTATCAATAAGCATTTCTCTTAATAAGAAAAAACGCATTTGCAACCCACAATACTTTGAGAGGGAAATGGAGGAGAGGAACCAAAATCCATAGGATCACGTAGCCAACAAAAAATAAAATAAAAATTGATAATTGGGAATTCATTCTTCAAGGAATGATTTAGTTGCAAAGATAAATAAGTAAATTTTGGGTTATGATCCATAAAGCAAACGCCAATATATTAAAGCTAAGGAAGAAGCAGATTGCCATGCATGGGATGGGAATAATTAAAGCACATCATGGGTAAAGTCAAACAAAGGATAACGAATTTCACATACTTGCATGTTGGTGCTAAGTCCAAAATACAAAAATTAATTAAGGCACTTAGTCTTACCCTCTTATTTTCTTGGAAAATTTTTGGGCAAATTTCTTCCGGTCTTACAAGGCAGTTTATGGTTAGTTATTATTAATAATTAATCTATAGATTGCTTAACAGATTGAAAATTTATACTCCACCAAATCAAACTCTTGTACTCTCAACTAATTTCTTTTTATATATATATATATATCATAACCGGCACTAATACCACCGACATCCCATAAGTCTACTAGAGAGAGAAATGTATGAAGAAGAAGAGTTGCGTTGCTATTAGCCTTCTCTATTGACTGGGACCAAGGTTTTCTGATTTCTTTGCAATTAATTTATGTGACATATATATATAAAGATACTTTTGAGTGTGAATTTGTTTTTAGACCAGACCTCTTCCTTTGTCTCAATCTTATGATATAATATTATAGCTTTTCCCAGCTCCCATGCATCTGCTGTTACTTTTGATCAACTATAAAGTTAGAAAATAATTAAAAAGATTTTTTATTTATTTTTTTTTTAATAAAGGAAAAGCATATGTTTTAAAAGTTCAGAAAATGTCTTCCCCGAAAAGGAAAAATGAATGTTCAGAAAAAGTCTCAGTCCTAAGCTTGTGATACTTTATTAGGGGGGTAATTTGTCTATCTGTAAGAAACCCACCCCCGGCCCATTAATTTCAAATAACAAATATTGTACCCTAAGCTCAACAAACCCTTTAAACAGAATTGGGTCCAAATATAAAGTTGGTCATATTTGGTGGCTTTAGATAATATATATAATATTTTCTTTTATAGGAATATATATAATATTGGAAATAGACAAAAGCCTAATTACCCCCCTCCTTCAAAAGAGAGAGACAGAGAGCTGGGGCAAATCTTCCCCTGCCGGTACTTTACTTAAGTTTATGCAACATATATAATATAATGTCTTTTTGATAGATATGATAGAATGTCAATTTATAAAAGTCCGCTATATAATGATTGTTTTTTATAATCAGGTTAATACAAATATTTGATTTTTGGTGTAAGCAGATATTGAATTACAGATCTCATATTTAACAACAAGAGACTTTATTAATTGAGTTAATTAAAACTCACTTATGCAACATAAGATTGATGCAAGGTGTATTGAAATCCAACACACTCAAGATGACCTAGACAGAATTTTTTTTTTTTCTCCTTTTAATTTTCTAATAAAGTTTGTTTAATTTTTACATGAGAATTCATTTATAAAAAAAAATAATAATTAAAAAAAAATCAGCACGTATATAGTTGATGTCTCAATCCCAAAAAAGGTAGTGGATGCACAAGTAACTTTGCAAAAAAAAAAAAAAAAAAAAATCCAAGGGGTATATAGTTGACAAGTTTTTTCCAGTTTTCAATATTATTCCTAGCTGAATTGCAGTTACTGGCCATTAGAAAAAGTCATCATGTTATCATTTTAAATTTTCACTTTTTTATGAGGTAAAAAATTGGCACATTTGTTGTCTTTCAAAAGGATAGTTTTAGCAAAATAATTATTTAATAATTTGTCATATAATTGTCATATAATGGATTAGAGGAATATAAACTAAACATTTTCCGATTCCCTTTGAAGCCGCAAAAAAAGTTCATTTTCAAGAATTCTATTTTGAAATTTTTACATGTCTGAATTTAGTGTTTCCTTGAAAAAGAAAAATTAAAGTACGGGAGTTCTACTTTTTACTGTTCTAAAAGGGTTTTAAAAAAAAAAAATTCATACACTCTCAATTCTCAACTTTGATTCCTCTTAATTATTCGGTTCTTCTTACCCTCTCAACTTTGACAAAATGCTGAATATACCCCTTCTATCCTTATCTTTCAACTTTTCCTTTCACTTTATTAATTTTATTTTTATCCCTAATTGAGGAATGAGAGAATCAAACTCTAAAGGTCTATCATCTATGTTCGAAATACTAGATAATGCTATTATTAAGATACGCTTAACAACCCACTCCGCCTAAAATAAATTCAAAAAGAAAAAAAGAAGAAGCTTAACTTAGATTAGATAAGAATTTTGAACACCTTCTAGCTCATTGTGCCCATTAAACCTTGGCATATAATACTAAGCAACGTCATTTTGCCTAATCCAACTTTTACTACACCATTTTGACATTATCATGAACGTGCAGGTGTGTAAAGGAACTTGCCTAATCCAAAAGAGATTTCTTATAAAATATAATATGCCCAAAAAAGTAAAAGGAAATCAAATCTTTCCTACGTTTGGCAACTTATTAAAAATTATTTGGAATAGTAAAAATGGCCAACGTTGAAAACCACCAACACCATATACAATTCGAAATTATATTTGCAAAGCGAGAATACAATTATTTAAAGAAAGTGATTTAAACACCTACCTCAACTACTTGACATTTTTTAGTATTTTTAATAGAAACATTCAGGGTTTAAAATATCTTATTCATTGTAATTATTAAATTATCAAAAAAAAAAAAATCCAACCTAAGCAATGATGAGTTCTTATGACTTGGAGTACTACACAATAGATTGTGAAAATATCCTATTGATTGGCTTGATAACCAATTTCTTGTATTTCCATCCTGAAAATTGAAAACCAACCTCTCATTTGGCATGTATAGTTGGCGGGTCTTTTAACTGTCTTTTTCTTAGTCATATTTGGCAACAAAGCATGACCAATTGTGTGTATATATATATAGTGCCAGTAGAAAATGACAATTGAGCTACTCTTATGGTTGCTTCATTGTTTGTCAATGGTCCCATTTGTTTCTAAATTCAATAGAATAGAATTGTACGTACTTTCATAAGAGTAATTCTTTTTGAGAGGACATAAGAGTAATTCTAAGAAAACAAAAAACTGCAAATCGAATAAGTTTCACGGCTTTACTTATGATGCTGATGTGATAGCATATGTGGGAGAATTTTGTAGTCTGGTTCACCAACGGTAATGTACGAAGTTCTTTTTTGCTGAATTGGTTGTACACACTTTCTAACAATAATAATATTATTCTTTGCTAAATGAAATGCAAAGAGGTGGGCATGCGAAAAATATATATATATATATATATATATATATATATATATTGGTGTCAGTAATTCTAATTTAGCTGCTAGATAGTTTAGTATATTTGAAGGGGTTCCTACATCACCTCTACATGAAGGCCCATTAGGAAAGTACTACAGGCCCAGCATCAAACTGAGTAGAGAGAGGAGCCCAGAAGACCTCGGCAATGTTTACCTCATCAAAAAGAGGGAATGGCATGTCGAATGATTACCCTAGTTTCATTCCGATGAGATAGCGATAAACTGATCGAGAAGGAAGGGCAATTCCTACCTAAAGAGTTATTGTAAATACTAGACGATGTACCGCGTAATACGCGGTACATCTTAAAATATTTTTAAAAACTTTATCTTATAGCCTATGTACAATATTTATTATGTGTAATAATAATTTGGAAATCAATTTCAATTATATTGCATGTCATTAGACTTCCTTTCAATTGTTGTGAAAACAAATAAATTTAAGCAAAAATTTGATATTTCTCTATGCATGGAAAAAATGTGTGAAGTATAATCCATGTATACATAAAAATAAGTGCATGCTATGTAGAGCATATATCACCATATATTTGATAAGAGATTACAAAAGTAGGAAGAGGGTTGGGGGGAAATCTCAGTAGTGTTTTTAAAAAACCCTTTGGGCATACTAATAGGTTTATGTTTCTCAAAATTTTCCTGTATAAATAGCTAAGGTAAATCATTACTTGTCGCAGATTTATTAAACCATGTATAACACTAAACCTTAAATTTATTTAAAAATAAACATGAAACATAAAATGTCATATCAAGAGGAATATTCAAACGTTTATACGGTAGAAATGTAAATAATTTAAAGAGCTACCTTTCTTCCAAATGTCAAAAGAGTCTTATAATGAACTTATGTTCTTTAGGCAAGATTGGATCTTTCTACAAATGGTGCTTCAAGAGGAACTTGAAGAACATGCAATATTCATAGAGACAATGTAAAAACCAAAATGCAAGCAGCGCCATATCCCTAACATATCTCATTAATGAATCAGAAATAAGAGTTTGAAAGCACTTCTATCTCATTATGGAACCTCAAAGTACATAGGTAGCAAGTGAATACAAAAAAGGAAACAAATTAATTGGGAACTCATTCAAGAATAAAGCACCACCCTACAAAATAGCAGGAATCAAACTCTACTTGGATACAGGACCATTTAGAGACACTCAGAAGAAATTCATTTTAATATGAGGTTGGCTAGCTTCAAATATCTCAAACCTCCATTGAAACGTATTCAGAAGCAACTCTAATTTTAGTCATTTTCCTTGCTCTAAATTTCCCTCAATAACCATTTCAATATCTAAATGAAATTAGCAATTTCTAGGAACCTTGTTGTCCACCATCCACTCTTGCAAATCTTTCAACCCTTTCCTTGATAGCTCTTTGCAGTCTAGTTCTTTATGTTTCACTATAGGCTATCTGACACAAGCTTGCACCTCTTCTTTAGTCAACTATAATATGCAGCCAAAAAACCACAAAGTAGTTAGCTCTGTTGAAACTTTAGCCCAAAAAATAATGTTAACTGTGTATTGCTTTATCATGTCTTAATGCATTGAATTTATCAAAACTATGTGATACAATATATATATTTGTAATCAGTACTTTGCTTGATGATTATCGAATAACATTTATAAGAAGCTAACTGTCACCTCCGCATTAATTGTTGTCACTTACTGACAGCTTTCATATAATAATTATTAAATGACCAGTCTGAATAGTAGGGGAAGTAGGGTTAAGCCTTAACTCATCCCTCAACCTAACAAAGGAGAGGAGGATTAGACTTAATGTTCCACTCAATCCCCCATTTCTAGAAAGATGTGCTTCAAAAATCCCTATAGATCCCCTAAACCTCTTGTGGATTGAGGTCGGACAAAAAAGAGAAAAAATACTTTAGCATTCAACAATCAAAACTTTTGCCATAACTATTAATGTGGTAGATATTGTGAATGGTAGAGAAAAAGTAATAGGTTCATGTGAGAGTGACAACCAACTGCAATGGCCACGTAGAAAAATAGAGTGAGCCATCCCATTGCATACTAGGGCAAGCCTCGTGCATCCAGCTTCGCCTCGGTCCACTGAGTCCAGAGTAGGAAAATTTTGCTGTCATCACTTTCACATAGTTCTGTGTTTTGGTGCCAATAACACACAAGGACATGGCTTTAATGTTGAATTTTATAAATCTTTGTATTCTTTATTTTATTAAGAAAAACCTAACTTTGTTTGAGGTATTGCATTCTTCCGCATCATTGGTCAAATCTATTATTTAGACACCATCTTAATTACACATATTCAACTGCAAGTACAATCAAAGAATTTCTGTAATACCTAGTTCTTAATCCGCAAAATATTTTACCTATATATAATATAAATTTTTATAACTGAAAAAAGGCTACTACTTTTGACACTCAATATTAATTCCAAGTTGAGGAGTAGAACGGCCTCAACATCAACTTCGTCACTGAATAGTGAATACACAAAGCATTGTACAACTCTCGGCATAGAATATATGTATATATACACAAAATCATGTGTTCAAAGAAAGTAAAAGAATCCTAGTAACACCCCCAACAATAAGGACAAAAAAGAAGATAATTAGGAAGAAAGATAGGGGTAATACAAAGAGTGTTGAGAGCAATGAAATTTAGAAAGGAGTGCATTAGACTAGCTCCAACCGGTCAAGTCTAATTTATCAGCAAGCTTGTACATTACAAGTTGATCCCAAACAGGTCCAAAGAGATGCTCCCCTCCAATGGCAAATGTAAAGGCCCATGATGATAGAAGAGCTGTGAATACAGCAAACCCAACTGCTGATCTCACAACATCTGCAAAACCAAATGTTTGTTAAGACAAGAAAAACAGAAAATGGAAAATTTATGGAGAAATGGCTCAAACAGGAATTCATAATTCCAAACAAATAAATCCACTTGAAGGGAAAAAAAATGTAAAATATCCTAAGATGACCCTGTCCCCATGATGGGAGACCGTATCCATCTAATTTAAGTGTGTACCTCTCACAACACATAGTAAGCAACTCAGTTATTATATAACTGCCACCACCAAGTGATTCATAGAGATTTTTTTTATTTATTGGCAACTTATGCATTTAATGAATTTTGAACTTACAACCTCACCCTTATCCCATTTTTTGTGAAAGGGTTATTTAAGGTAGAGATATGTTTTCAGCAAATAATGCATAAATTTAGATCAAAGTTGAGCAGATGCAGCAAACTTAAAGAATGAAAGTAGGGGAGATCAAACAGTCAGACACAAGAATCTTGAAAAACAGAAATACTGCACATCATATATCTTGAAGTTATAAAAATTCAAACCACAAAGATCAGGGGCACGGCATTTAGACCTAGGATGACCTTTCAAATTTGAACAGAAATACAGACACAAACAAAATATGGCTTCTTCTGTTCTCTTTTCCCCTTTTTAGTGAATTAGTTCATGTATGTAATAGGAAATAATACATTACACAGGAAGCTTTGACACAGCGTAAAACAAGTGCATCAGACATAATTAATGCATCATGTGGAACTTCTATTTCTTTCTGTTTGGTACAAACCTCCATGTATATAATGATCACTCCTCTCTAGGTTAAATAAGTGTGATTGAACCAAACAAATGAACAATGAAAAATAAGCCCATGTGACATATGACATGCCAATTACAATGAAATTTGTGATTGCGAGTAAAACGCTTCTTTGCTTTACAATGAGAGTGCTCCCATTGTAATAAATAGGTACATTGGATGACACCTAATACACATTCTCAATTGAATAAACCAGAACTGAAAAGACATACTAATCAAAGACGTGACAGAGTATGATGTTGGTCAGGACAGAATGGCAACGAATGATACTTGTGTCTGACCCCAAATAGTCTATAGAAAGGCCATAGCCAACCCTCAGTTAGGTGCAAACCTCCATGTATACAATGATCACTCCTTTCTTGGTTAAAGAAGCATGATTAGACCAAACAATGCATAATAAGCCCATATGATATTTGATGTGTGAACTACAATGAAATTTGTGATTGCAGGTCAAAAGTCATTGGTTTACAAATGCACTTGGTGGGTCTTAAATCCACGACCTCATCCTTTACCTTGCTCTTATAAGGAAAGGAAGTGTTGTTTGAGTGATGCAAACATGGAAGATTAATTTGTTAGTACCTCACAAATTCGGCTATTCAAGATTTATTTGTGGAGCCCATGTGTGTAGTCCAATTAAAGTTAAAGTCCTGAGGTTTTAAAGGTCTTGTACTATGTGTTCTAGGGTTGACACGGTTTTTAATTAGGGTCTTTATCTAATGGGCTATGATCAAATTTGTATTCAAGAGCGAATTATATTTTTACAACCCCATAAATTAAGGGTACTTTGGTAGGTTTAGTGGAGCCTAGAATTTTTTAGGAGATCCTAAATACCTTAAGTTTGATTTTGTTTGAGTCCAAATTATCATTTATTAGATATTACCTTATTAGGTTTTATTTCACTAGTCAAATTAGGAGTCCTATATATAATTCAAGTTAATATACTAGAAGAATAGATTTTTTTTTTTAATAAGAATATACTAGAAGAATAGATGAACTTGATTCATAAAAAATTTAGTGTTTTAGCATGGAGGCATGCTGGCATATTATTCTTTTTCTCCCTTTCTCTTCTCTCTTTTCTTCTTCCCCTTGTTGTGATTTTGTCCATGGATATTTTTCATACAACCCATAACTTTCTCTGTTTTCCTTCTTCCTTACAACCCCAAGTCAAGACCTTCCAGTTATCTATCAAAACCCTAAAACCTCGCATACTTCTCTATCAAATGGCCATACAAAACTCATCAAAGACTATCCAATTTTGAGCCATAACCATTCTTTTTAAAAGTTCTAAATCCTAGATCCACAAATCCCTTGAATCCTAATCTCACCACAAGCATACTAGGACAAATTCTCCAACTTCTTGTGCATCATTGAGTTAGAGCTCACTGCCAAGAATTGAGCTTTAACATCTAAAAAAAATTGTGACACAAGTTCTCTTATTTCCCGAGTGTAATAACCTACCCACCTTAATGGATAAGCATTTCATCAAAATTCCAAACACAAGAAGGTACATATTATCAGACTCAGTAGCGATAGGGTTGTTCAAGTTCCAACCAGAACTGATGCTACCCCCCCCCCCCCTTTCGCAGCTCTCTTGCCTCTTTCCTCTACTTCAGTTGCCACCTCCACAGTCCGCCTTCCTCACACTCTGGTCACCAACCCCACACTCAATCTCAAAGAGTGCAAAACTTCCAAACTCTAAATCAGAGAGATCGGGTTTGATCTATCAAGAACAAAGAAAAAGAAAATGGGTTTCAGATCTGCTCTAAGATAGGGTTGAATCGAATCTTTAAATTAAACTAATTCTTATGAGTTTTGGAACTCTCTCTCTCTCTCTCGTGGATTTCCCCCCTTTGTCTTACTGATAGTCAAATTGCCAAGTACCACACCGACAAAAACAGCCACCAATGTAGTCATAATTTCGACTCTGTGGTGTGGCAGCAGTTCACATTTTAAGGAAATGGCCCAAAAACCTCTCTCAAACCCAGCCGCTCCAAACTGTGTACGCTGCTAAGTAGGGAGGCAAGATTTAACTAGCAACAAGACCCACAGAATCAGATAAAAGTAAAATGGTTCTCAATTCTCATAATCTTTATCAGAAACTAACATTCATTCCTCTATATACACACAACATAAATAAATAAATAAATAAAGAAACAAAATTAGTTTAATTTAAAGATTCGATTCAACCAATAACGAAAATCAACAACATTGAAGAGAGAGAGAGAGAGAGAGAGAGAGAGAGAGAGAGAGTACAGGGGCGAATGCGAGGGAAGGAGCGAGAGTGGCGGAGAACAGGCCAGAAGTAGAAGCAATTGACGGCCCAAAGCCACGGCAGCATCGCGAATCCGAACCTGTAGAACCGCCGTGCGTATTTCACCGACTCATCTTCCGATAGCCCCAGTGACCCGTCCACTGTCGGCCACACCGGCCATGATCCCGTTATCGAGTTCCCGTTTGGACTTGGGTTTGGGTTTGGGTTTGAGTTGTTGGTTTGGATCTCCATCTTCTTCTCCTCCAACAACAACCTAGCTCTCGGATTGGGGATTGGATTGTTTCTGTCTTGCAACGCCTTTAGAGTCAGAGTCAAAGTCAAAGTTGTGAATAACTGACCAATTTCTCTATCTGTGGAGAAGAGTGGGCTCAATACGGAATGGAACCCAGACAAGCTATACTGCGACGACGTCGTCTTAGGCACTACAATAGAGTAGGAAATGTGGGCGTTTTTTTCCATGCTAAAATAATGATTTTTCATTATATTATTAATATTTTATTATAGGCATGGAAAATAAAAATAGACACGATAAAGCATAATAATTTAATAGTGGGTGTGGCGTCTCACTCAAAAAAGACCAATAACTAAATATTCTCTATTCACCTATCACCACATATTCTCTTGAGAGCTTACAATTACACATTTCTCTGTAAAACAAAGAAAAATTATTTGAGAATGGGACCCTCTCTCTCTCTCTCTCTCTCTTAAGGACTCTGTCTCGTTGAAGGAAATTCTCTCAATGATTCTCTTTGGCCCTCTTAGGAACTATCTTTAACTCACCTGAGTACTTTCTCTTGAGAAAACTTTTTGGTCTTTTCAGGGATTTTTTTTATTTGCTCGAGAACTCCCTCTTTGCTCATCTAACTCCCTTCTAACTCACCTGAGAACATTCTCCTGAGGATAGCTTTCTCTCTTTGACCTTAGTATTCTAATGTTTTTCGCTAACCTAACCATTAGAGCCTCCATGACCAACCCTAGGGTTGGTCATGGAGGAACTGAGTTTCTCTTTGGCAATTTAGGTTTACAAACTCAAGGCCGCAACTTGATCTAAGGAAAAACATACTACCATTTACTGTGGCATCGCTCCTTATTCATACAGGATTAACATAACACCTAATTTCAGCAAAACTTCCTTAATCAATATATTTATTGTAGAAAAGTCAACCAAACCAGATTTGGACCCACTACTGTAATATTATAAAGACATACAAAATCAAGTTTTTGCTTTATGTTTTTTTATTAAAAAAAAAAATGAGAACACAAAATGAAGTTATTGATCAGTGTAACTTGAAGATTTAAGATGAAATTAGATTGGAAAACCAAAAATGTCCGGTGTTGCACCCATTGGAAAACCGAAAATGTCCAGTGTTGCACCCATTTAAGATGAAATTAGATTGGAAAACCGAAAATTTATCGCAAACATTGACCCGAGTCCAACCATCATAGTGCTGCAACGATTTTACACCCAATTACCTTTCCGGATTTGGCTGATCCTTTTTCTTTTTTTTTTGGGGGGGAGGGAGATAAACATGCAAAAGCTTTATTGAAACAACTAGAATTAACAATTACAGCAGCATCAGGACAGAGACCCTAGCTGACTGCATCAACAAAAAATGGGAGGGCCAGCAGACAAATTAAAAAAGCTACCAAAACAAAGTTGTGCAAGGACCAACCTGCTAACACTTGGACTGCTCTAGAGCATCGCTACAATTTCTGATTCTCCAAGGAGTTTACAGAGGCTGATGAGAAATATCGTTTGATGCAATACAAGTTTTGGCTGATGAATTACATTTCTATGTTATTGGTTGTGTTACTTATAAAGAAAAGGCAACAAATTAATTTTGGGGCATTCAAATACACGAGGCTCCAAATAGGAAATGTCAAGTGCCCCAACACTCAAGGATGACTATATCAATCAATTACATTTCTTTATCAAAAAGCAACCCAAAAGCTTGTCTGCATTCACTTGTTGAAGTAAAATCCACTTTCACCATTATCTTGAGCAGCTCGTTTAACTCATTACGTAGATATGAAGGTTTCAAATACAATGTGAAAATCTATAAGACACAACAATGATACATGTGGGTAAAGATAAGAGCTACGTGTCACATTACATGTCTGAAAAAGAATTAGTGATGGCATTTTCCCTCAATAAAACAAACCCAGACACTCAATCCATTCCAATAGAAGGCTGCTCTCCTTTGTAAGAAGGAAATTCAAGAGGAAAGCACTGTAAATGGGCCAAGATCTTCACTCCATCTACATACTTTTCATACGACATTTCTTGACTGACTATTTGTGATGACTTCATGGGATAGTCAAGCAGTCAGATGCAGTTTACACGAGAGTGCAAAAGTTGGTTATCATGTAAAGAACCATAACTTTCACTGCCTTTCAGGTTTGAGATCTCTCACGCATTTTGGCCCTAGCGAAGAATACTCCAGCCAAAAGACCTACAGAGTGCAAAAATGTGTTGGTAATGCTAAAACTACACATTCAAAGTTTTGTTTCATGTTGTTTGTGGAAGAACTCAATGATATGGATAAAACTTACCGAAGAAAATGCTTGCAGAGTTCTCCAAGCTGGTAGGGACTTTGAAAAGGAGGATGCCAGCAACAGACAGAGGGATCTTATTTAACGAACCCACAAGGCTGCAGGATGCAGTTCAGTGATTAGAGATGTACATAAGCGTGATTGATCACTAATATGGTCTTGTCTAAGATAAGCATGATGGTTTAAGCAAAGTAAACCGATGATTAATTTTTGAGAGAAAAAAAAAATGGTAAAACTTTCAGTCAAACTTCATTTGACTTGATACAAACAGTTCCTAATGGCATAAGACCAGCCCAACTGAATCAGTCCCATCCAACGCTGAACTTTCAAACCCAAATCAACCCAATGTAAGCATTCATCATATGCCAATGGTTTGTAATTGGGTGGCCAGTTTGCACAAAGCTTCAATTCTTACCAAACATGAGCTCTATTTTATTTGAACCTTGTTCCCTAAGGAGAAATTATAAATAAATATAAACGATAATAATAATGGCAAATAAAAGTTATAACCCGATACTAAGTTCATTTTCAAAGTTGGGGTCATCTGATTCTCAATTAGAAAAAAAAAAAAAAAAAATCCTACCCCAAAAGTAACATATTAGCTTCTTCTGTTTGGAGGTAAGTATTCTTATCTCACCTGTATGTTGTAGCCCCAGTTTGATGAAGAAACCACATAGAAGTGAAGCTGATTGCCAGTCCCAAAAATCCACTCAATGTCATTACCAGCCAGAAGGTTGGCAATCTCAAAAGTGGCCTGCCAATTCAATCCAAGATCCAAAAGATTGCACAACACAATTTTGATAAAAGAAAATCAGTTTTCTTGGCAAACTGTTAGAAATATATCCACAGTTAAGTTATGATAACATCTAGTTAAAAGAATTGTAGACACGTTATTTGCTAGTTACAATACTTGTATACAATATTAATTAATGTATTTTTTTTTTATAGATTACAATATTAATTAATGTAATCAAGTATGATAATTAGATCCATGTTTTAGAAGACTGATATAAAAGCATACTCATCAGTACAGAAGAAAAATGATCATATAACTAGCTGTCATTGTAAAAATGAAAGATTTTGTCCTGAGTGGGAGATCTTTTGATACAAAATCTGGAGTAGTGAAACAATCTCTATCTTGTGAAGAAAGCAGCCATTTGAATGAAATTAATAAACTCTAGCAAGAAAGATGGATGGAGATGGGACAGGGTCTCATTGGGGGTGTTAGTGAGTACAACGTATTATGATCTGATCACAAGTAGTAAACAGGAATCAGAATAAAATTTCAACGCAATAGGATAAATTACTGTAACTCTTGCAAAATGGTTTCTCATTTAAACCAAGCATATTATACAAAAAAGAAAGAGTAAAAAAAGAGGAGAAGAAGAAGAAATCTTTCACTCTAAAAAGAACCAGTGTTGAAGAAAGGAAGACATAAGGAGGAGTACATAAAAAGGGAGAAAGAACAAGGAATGAATGACCAGGACAAGGACAGATAAGCAGGGAAAACTATTATGATAATTTTGATTACCAAATGCGTGATTTCTCTATTGTGGGAGAATTTTACTGGACAGTATCCATTCTATAACCAGGAATGTTTCAGAATTTAGCAAATAACAGTTGGGAATGGAAAAGGAGCCAATCTCAGGTGCAAGATTTCAAATTAATCTTGCAATAGCCAGAACACACCATTGAGCTTCTAGTTAATCTTCACTAATCTCATAAAAACTAAAAATGTCCAGTCATACTATAGCATTTGAGTCCCTTTGGGATAGGCCGATAGCCATGAAGGAATTTCCTCATTTCTACTTATATCCAACAATATCTAAACAAATTTTAGATTAAATGGGCCAAATAAGATGATTATATGGACCAAATACGATAATTGTAGTAAAACAAATTTAGCTCCATAGCCAGAGTCTAGTATACAAGAGAAGAAACTGCTTCCAATAAATATGATGTATTCTGCTTTGAAATGAATCATTACGTCATACAGAGTTTGTTTGAAGTACAAAGACACTACAATATCAACTTATGCAAACGCTGAACATCTATAATTATTAATAGAAAAGATAAATTCTATACATCAAAAACACAATACCAATTATTATAGCACAGACGACATGGTATATTAGCTATATACTATTACTTAAGAAATAATTTCCGAAAAAGGGAATAAAAAAAAAACTCACGTTTTAGAGAGATAATCCACCTCATTGAAAACAAAAATTAGAAGAATCCCTAAAGGCAAGGATAGGGTGTTATTGAGCAAGACCATTGAAAACTCATTCAAGTTTCCAGATTTAGTAACTTGTTTTGCTGTATCCATGACCCTACGTAGAGTCAACTGCACAAAGAAAGATAATAATACATCAGCTACATTTTAAACTTAAACTAAAATATAACAAGTAATGTTGTGAGAGCTGGTAAACAAATGAGCCCATTAACTCAACTAACTCTCTTCGTCCAATGTGTCATTCCTCTATACAATTTTCTACTTTTTAAGAAAACATCACTACTTTTTTCTTAAACATTTTGAATTTGCCTTTGTTGTTTTTGCGTGTTAATACTAGAAGGACTATCTGTTATTATTATCATTTTTTTTCTAGTAAGTATTTCAAATAGACAATTATAATAGATTTTCCAAAAAAAGGGAAAGAAGGACCAATATAATGGGACAGGAGGAGTAACAAATGGGGAACCACTCTCCAATCCAAATGGAAATACAAGAACCCAGTGTATGACCACTAGAAATTCATTTATGCAACTAAGTAAATTATAATTATTGCACATATATTCACTCCATAAAAAGATGCCTACTTAAGTTATACATACACTTTCAACATATCACTATCTTTTCATAAGCTTTATGTAAATTATGGTTCTTAACATCAAAGGTTTTGACCAAATTGGGAATGCATCCCCCATTTTCTTAGCCACAAAAAAGCTCATGATAGTCCTCCAAAGATTTAAAAGCTGTCTTGTAAGAGAATAGACTCAGACCAACATAAGAACAAGAATCTGCCACCCCGGGAGAGGGGTGGGGGGGGGGGGGACAATGACAACTACTCTATTTGGAGATTAGTTCCATTGACCAGAGTTTTCAACCTTGTACTGCATAGCAAGCCTAACAACTAATACTTATGCCCAACTTTCAAATTTTACTAAGAAAAAGAGATATCTCAATAAAATATGTCAAAAAGCCAAATTATGCTAAAAGACTGTAATGGATGCAAAAGAACTTTTTATAAATAACATACAAAGGCCTGGCTTATGGACAATCCAGATGTCCAAATTATGCACTCACAGAATATGATGCAGTTAAGAAGCAATTAATAAGCTGCCATGTGTAGCCAACAGCATGAAAAGATAGATCAGTAATCCCTCCAGAAATTGCTGAAATGATCTGCACAAGCCACAGGTAAAGCCAATTCAAACTTATTCATTTGTAAACTCATGGAAATGTATAAAACAAAGTTACTACATAAAAATCTTCATAAAAGTGCAAATTCAGTAATAAAGGCCTTGAATTCCCAATAAGTTAAAAGTGAACAAGCTTAGTTGGTACCAATTTACATCAGCCAACACAGAATTAATCAGAGTTCATCTTGATAACTATTGCGCACATATATACATTGACACATTGGCACAAGCAATGCACCCTTTCAAACATGTGTCGCCCATGTAAAGCTATTAACATGTTAACCTCAGACGAACCTCCTATTCTGCAGGCCGACCAATCTTTGGTGCCCACTATCATATTCATATTTTAATCATTTTGTTCACAATTTAGTCCACAAACTTTTAACTGCTGCATTTGATCCCCTAAAGTTTGGATTAAATTGAGTCCTGTCCAATTGTGAGGTTAAATGATTATATGGTAAATTTAATCATTTAACCACACAATTCTAACATGGACAAACAAATTACCCCCTTGTAGTTTGACCCGATATCAACTTAGTCCCATAAGTTTTTTTCAATTGTAAAATTTTGTCCCCTTAAGTTTTTATTAAAATGAAATCAATAGAGGTACTTTTGATGGAATCCTAACAATTTCATTTTAGCCCAAATTTATCCCTTGTGGTTTGGGTGGCCTATCACCATTTAGTCTATAAACTCTCAATTGTTACATTTGATCCCCTAGTTTAAATAATATGTCTAAAATGAATTTAACTGTTTAAGATGTGTAAGAAACAGGGGGGAGGGGGGAGAAAATGTGGGCAACGTAAAATCAACAAGAATAAAACTGACGAAAAGGTTGATACACTACTAGATGCAAGCAATGAACCTAACTAGAAAAAGAATATGAAGTTCATTGTCTTATTCCACATCCCAATTTGACAATTCTAGAAACAACTAAATCCCAAATTCACATTTTGAGATCAACATACCATTAGAAATAGAGCAGCCCAGACTCTGTTGTCATGATGCTTACTGAATAGATACATTTCACCAACAGCAGTTATCACATTGGTAACATTCTTCAGGACAGTGACCATAGCGACATTAATGTATCTCAAACTGCACAAAAGATTAATCATATTTAAGGAACAAAGTCTTTTAAAAACCATAGAATTAAAAGGTCTCCATGTTACTACAAAAACAGTACGAAGATGAACACAAACTGGAAAAATGTCATACCTAAACATGCTTGTAATGAGCATCCCAACAAAAATAAAATTCACAGGTAACCAGACCTTAACCAATCTCCATGTTAGTGGTTCTGTTGATATCACGCCTAGAAAACTCAATGTAGACACAATCAAAACTGAAATAAAATTCTGCATCCACAGAAGTATATTTTAGTGTCATGAACTTGGTAGATATCATATCAGAAACATTTCCAAGTCATTTTAATGTCATTGAGTAAACCCCAACAAAATTATTATCAATTAAAAAGGGAAAAAAGTAAAATCAAGAATCTCAATCTCTTATAAGGAACACCAATTACATTGAATTACCTGGTACAGCATCAAGAATATACCAGCATTAAAATCATAGCTGGAAAGCACAAACTTGTTAACCAATATCATGCTGCATGAGGAAATGCAATATGCAAGGCCAGACAATAAGGCTTGATTGGGTATTTTCGTCACCCTGGTACTTCGTGTTGTTTTCTCTGTGTCTTTGTCGAAACCATTTTCCAAGTCATTTTCATTATTTTCAAAAGGCTTCATTGCAATTGGTGACCTATACAAAAGTGGGAGAATATCAGTTATCAGCCAACATTTGAAACTGAGTTTTATTAAATGTTCTCAGAGCAGAAGAGAATAGACAAATAAAAATATATAAATAAATTCAAACTCAAAGAAAATATGGTTCAGCTCCCAATGAATCTTACATGCCAAACAAAGAAAAAATGAAAAAAAAAAAAAAAAAAGGATTGGGAGAAGAATTGTAGAATCTATAGTTTCTTCCATTAAAAAAGTATCGAGTACAATACAGTCACACTTAATTGAGCAAAGCACACCTGTTATCTACTGTTCTTAATGGACAGGAGAACTTATTTAGCACACCCTTTGACTCATGATATTTGAGGCTTCATTCGCCCTTCGCTAAACCTTACTTATGTCTTCCTTGAGACTTCTTTCAGAAACATGATCAGAAGAATCAAGAGAAGCCCTAAAGACACATGTCTTGAACATCAAAACATGGACCAAGGCATCAATTTGATGTCCCAGAGGGAACTGTGAATCTCACAGAATCAAGGAATAGCAGCAGAAAATGTAATATAACATAGTATATATTTGATAGTTAAGGAGCTATGAAATTTCCATAGTCAGTCACTGAAAATGGCATATACATCTAATCAAGCCATTCTAAATGCCATATCTTGCCACAAGTATTTTCCAACCAGTAACAACAATAACAGTATCAAAGTCAATAACTAACTTCTTCCAAATAATCCTGCAAGAGGACAAATACATACCCACAAATCTCCCAAGAAGAATGAATGCTTAAACAAGCAACAACCAGATTGGATACAGTTCTTACAAAAACATAATCAATCTCATTAGCCTCACTACTAACACCAGCCCCTATCCTGCAAATGAATAACCCTGCCCATCTTACCAAAAAGTTATAGTGATTCTTTCTAATCAAACAAGTGATTAAACTGGGATTTCAAACATTTATTTTTGTTGTACTCAAAGATGACTAGAAATAAACACCCTTTTTTTACTATAAAAGAATTAATTATGGAGGGCGATTTACAACTTCTAATTCATGAACACTAATCTAACAGTCTGGTCATAGATAAATATCTAATTCACAAGTTAAACATTTTTGTTAGCATTAAAACTATCATATACTGCAAACGAGACTTAAATACTTCAAATATTCATCTTGAATTATTTTAGAAAATCAATTTCACAACAACCACAACTCTATTGTTGCCAGCCAAAAGATGTCTGGTGAGGGAGGAGGATTGGGATGCCTACTTAAAGATTCAAAGATCTCGTTCTAATAATCCAATTTCTCATCTACCAAACAGGGCTTTAGCAAAAGCTGCCACTTGACCGTGCCATAATATCCAGAACATACAACACAAACCAGCAGGACAATAAATTGATAAAATAAAGAAAGTTTGAGAGAGAGAATTTGAGAAACAGTTTCCATCCATGTTTAAACATCAGTTATCAAGTAGTTAACAAGTACTGCAAATATGTAAAATTTGTAAACCTTATAAAAGAGATTACCAACAACCCAAAATTTAAAATTTATCAACAATCAGTGAGCAAGAAACGAGAAAGCAATAATTACCCATTTCATTTTCAACAAAGAACAATCTTTTTAGCCACCCAATAAGCAAAAAATTCAACAATAACCCACAGATAGGAAAAAAACACACACACACACACACAAAAGAAATAATTACCTTGAACCCATTTAAGCCAAGACCTCAAAAGTTGTACATGCCTAGAGAAAACCCATCAAGGGTCACAACTCACAACAGTAGAAGACCAAAAGCAAAGAAATTTGAGAGATTGAGGCCAAAAATCTGAGACCCTTTTCAAGATTTGAGAGAACTTTTCAAAGGGAGAATTTAAGGAGCTGAATTTTTGGCACTCAAACTTCTTTGGATTCCAAAGTGATAAATTTGTTTTTAAAAAGTATTTTGGGATTTGAATATTTTTTTCTTTTATCTTTTAATTTTTTTTTAAAACAATGATATATAATACATAGTTTATTTTTTTGGTTACGTTCGTTAAATCCACACCATTTGACTTCTGAGTTTTGTAATGGAAGCAGTTTTCATGAAAGTGAGATGCTAAGATGCGCTGTTCTGTGGGTGCGCATTATAGTATTTGGTCAGACCAGGTGTGCCGTCTGTGCGCTTGTTTTGCTATTTCCATGATTCCTTTCTTAAAAAAAAGAAAAATCAATAACAACATCAATAATAATAATAACAATAATTATTTTAAGGCAAAACTTATTGCTTATGGGTAAATAATTATTTTATACATTTAACATATATATATTTCAGCTCTTTATAATATATGAATTTTATAGTCATATAAAATTCATGCTATGAAAGGGAATATGCATGACATATATTCGATATATTTGATACCTTCATAACTTTTGATGATATAATTGTGATTACATGGGGCGGCAATTATATACTTATAAAATAATAAATTATTTATTTAAAAAATTAATATAAATTTTTAAAAACTATCTGCATTTAAATAATTATTGCCTGAAAACATGTTATCTTTCATTCATTTCGTTTATTACACTCTTTTCTTTTCTTTTTTCTTAAGGCATTCATTTTGTTTCCTCATGGTTTCTTTAAGTTGATTTACTAAATAAAAATATTCTAACTACATATATTATTAACTATATACTGTCATATATATATATATATATATATATATATATGTATGTATGTATGTGTGTGTATTTATGTTGGGTTCCAACCTGATGTAACTTTAAGCAATGTTACATCACATAATAACTTGTTAATGAATTTATATATCGAAAATTTCACCGTTGAATTGCATACTTTATATGTTCTAAACATGCATGCCATTCAATACATAAACTCAAATTTTATACTTTATTTTAAACTACAAAAACTTGAATTTATACAATTGATTGATAAATGATATTACTATTGATCTTTGATTACCTTAAAATTTCATAAGCATGGAGAATATACAAAAATAATATAATCCAGCTGTCAACTGCTCAAAATTCACATCTAATTAAAAAAAAATATTGATTAGTGTAATATTGCTTAGAATTACACTAGGTACAACTTGAACCTAATATATATATATATATATATATATATATATATATATATATATATATATATATATATATATATATTATAGTAACATAATATTTACCAATAAAAAAGGTATTGAAAGATGGGTCATGCTTTAAAATGTCCTATCACTTTTTTGAAAAATGAAAAAAGTTGTCAAAACATTAATTCATTTTTTCTTTTTTTTTTAAAAACATTTTTTAAATAGATTGTTAACTATTAGTCTAAGTATATCCATTAGCATTTCCCTTGAAAGATAGTCATTTGGAAGAAAGAAGATGAAAATAATGATAAATTTGGTTTATAAGTAACCATATTGTATGATTATTTTCAAGATTCCTTTACATATTGAGATGGTTGTTTGCTTTTGTTTTAATTATTTATTTTTTTAAGAAGATGATTGTTTAATTTTAATGGAATAGATAATAAATTATATTATGTAATATGTGGGATAATGCGAACCATATTGAAATTCAACTAGTCAATTGATACTTTTTGTTTATTCCAATAGAAGCATTAGGGGTTTAAATCTCTCCTACCTTTATTATAACTATCAAATTATAAATAAACAAAAACAAAAATACAAGTGGTATTAATTGGATGCATGCTATATGAGTCTCCCTTTTATTTGTTAGTAATAATGACAAATAAAACAATTTCAGTCTACACAGCATTTATCATATAAACTATTACCTCCTCCTTATGTGATAATTTATAACATTATTCATGTGTATTATTTAAACAAATCACATGATTTATTATAAAAGTCGTATGACTCAAACTACACATGAACTATTTTTTGAATTACTACATAATTTGGTTGAAGCAAGATAACTCGAAACATATTTAATAATTCATGCTTAATAATTCATTATCTTAAAGCTTTTGAGGTTTAAAAGAGCATTATAAAAAGGGGGTGACAATGACATTATTACTTCGTAGGCAGGTGGTATCTTCCCTTCTTAAAATTAAAAGGGTATTGGGATTAACTTTATTGATTTAGTCTCTTAACTATTAATTCTATCAACTTAGTCCAACTTTCAAAATTAAGCCAAATTTATCCTTAAATCTATCTATTCATTATCTAATTTAAACAAAATTAGTTGATGTAGCAAATGGAGTTGATGTTAAAAGGTTATCATAAAAAGTGTAAAATTGTTAAAATCAAGCCAATTTTAACTATTAATTCCGATAAAATTTAAATGAAGAAGAGAATTAACAATGAAATTGACCAAATTTTAGAAATTGAGAAATAAATTGACACATTTAGTTAAGGGATCATATTAAACTTTATCATGTAATTGGAGGATTAAATTAGTAATTTAACCCCAAATAAAAATAAAAAAACTTCAAGCCTAATGACAAATTTAGGACCAGGTTTATTTCGCTAATCTAGTGAAGAATCCAATTTGATATCCGTGCACGACCTTCTATGTGTATATTTATTCAACAGCCAATGCTATAAAACGCAATAGGAAGGCTTCTTCTTCCCAATCTCTTTCAAGGATATGTGTATTACTCTATTACTTCTCTTTTCTCTTTATTTATCGTTGACCTTGAATCTGAGCGAGGACACAATGTTGATAATTCCAATATAAATGTCGATAAGTATTTCGAAGCATTCATAGATTGTGCAATGCCATTCAAGTAAAATACTATATAAGCTTCCGAAAAGTTATTGGAAATTTCCTCATGGAAAAAAAAAAAAAAAAGTGTTTAGAAAGTAAAAGTTGGCACAATTTGTGTATACGGTCTGTGCTTGTTACACACTGTTTTATTCACAATAATGTATTTCATAACTCAAATCGAGCATTTGTAAGGTTGAGTTCAAATTATACCCGGAATAACTCTAAATAATGTTACACCACTCAATATTTTTTAATTAGAATTGGATTACATTACTTTCATATATTTTCCATGCTTGCAAAATTTCAAAGCAATCAAAGATTAATAGTCATGACATCAATCAATTATTTAAATTCAAATTTTTATAGTTTAAAATAATTCAATTATTTAAGCTCTCTCTCTCTCTCTCTCTCTCTCTCTCTCTCTCTCTCTCTCTCTCTATATATATATATATATATATATATATATATATATATAACTTTCAAAGTTTTGATTCGAAAGATAAAACAATTAATATCAACTAGAACTTACTAGGAGACGATACTTGTGGAAAATTCATCTTTCATTCTAATTAAAATTCTCTTCTTCTAAAAAAAGAAAAAGTAAAAGTAAAAGAGTAATCCACTAATATGGTTTAAGTTTATCAAGTGAAGTGATAGGTTGCGTTTAAATCTTCTATGATCCTGCAGTTTATTTTTCATGGTCTGAAATGAAAAAGTTTATCATCTTTAATCAACAGCCACCTGTACAATCACCTAAAATAAATTCCTGTAATCGGAAACTCGAACCCGAAAGGATATTAAGTAGTACTAGTATCTCTTAAATTTTTATTTTACATTTAGACTACTAGAAATTTTATCAATTTTCACAGATATTTTGCTTAAAATTTTGGCTGAATTTTATTGTTGCCAATAAAAAAAAATTTCATCTTGTACATGACCAAAATATTCTGGAATTGGAGGTAAATTAAGCGCCCATGAAATAACTCAAATAATCTGGAATTGACATAGAGTTTGTCGGAATTTCAACATCTTGAACTTCCACCTTTCTGGCATGTTCTTGGATCTAAATCACTATACTCTTTGAAAGTACAATTAATAAACGTAAAATGGTCAGGTTCAAGGTGGTAGTCATATAAGCACAAGTTATTCTTCCTAATTGATTGGTCTTGCAAAGTCGGTGCTTTTGAAAACAATCTTCAGCTAGGGAGTATATATGTGACAGTGACACTTCCAGAAAAAACCAGAACAGAATTAAGAATAACTTGGCCAGAATCCACTAAATGTAGAGGCATGAAAATGTGGACTAATTTGACAAGTCTCTACATTTGATTGCTCACCACACAAATTTTTAGTTAGTCTTCAACTAAAATAATAGAAATGCAGTCCAAGTTGTCCAACAATGACTAACTAAAAAAAACGTGTAATGTTGTGGATAGTACAAAATATCAATTTCAACACAATACTACAGGAGGTTGTGGTGGGTTAGATGTGTGACTATTAGTATAACAATATTCTCTTCGGTTTCCTTGGTGGCAGTCACTACGAATTAAGCCTTGGTTTTAGAATCTCTTTGGTTATCTTATCTGTTTCCCAATTTATTATGTCCAACATCTTTAGTAATAGTTTATTAAAACAAGAGAAATCTTTAGTTGTTTATAAAAACAAGAGAGTAAAGGAATCAAGAGATGGTCCTGAAAGTTCATTCAAAAGCTGGCTCATAAATGCCTCTAGATTGTCTATCTTTTAAATGCATACAGGAAGATGCTGTCATTGGTCATTGAATCCTACAAGAGGCTACTTGAACTGGATCTACTAAGCTATGTTTGTTAAATAATACGGCAAGGATTGGTGGTATGACAACTGACAAGGGTTTGCTCTAATCTAAACCAGAAATCTGGGGAGAACAAGTGAAACCTACCAGTTTTCTTGAGACCAAAAAGGTTTGAATGTTTGATTGGAATTTGTTTTCCACATCAGGTTGTTCTCAAAGCAAATTGCATTTATCCATAAGATTTAAGCATTACTTGCATTCATCCAAAAAAAAATTATAATAATAAAGAAACCTATATCTTAAGCATTACTTGCATTATCCATAAGATTATTTTAAGTATATTTTTCAATTTCAATAAACATGTATGTAAGATAAAATAAATGGCCAGTGTAGGCAGTTTTGAACGCACTCAAGGCTTGCTTTTCCAAACTTCCAAGCCAATGTGCATCACCATTGGCCCATTATTTCACAAAGATATATCAAAGGGAAGCAAGAACAAGATTGCCATTGCAGAATAAATGGGTCAGATTCACTAGCTCTAACAAACAGAAGGCAGATTTTGTTCAAGAATTGATTTGTTTGATGTAAGCAGATTGCCTAACTCTAATAAAATCCAGAATACTTGCTGCATCACCTTGCATGACAACTTCCCCATTCTCCATGTAAACAGCACCATCGGCATACTCGAGTTCTTCCAAACGATGGGTCACCCACAATGCTGTAACTTCTTCAGAACTATCCAAAGAATTTCTTACTGCTTTAATCACCCCGATCTGATTTAGAAAGTGTGGGAAAAAGAAGAAGAAGAAAAGAAACCATCTTCAGAAAATCCTAATCATACCAAGGAATTGAACATCTTCCAAAGATTGTAGTAAAATGCTTCTTAATCATATTACAACACAAGAGGATAATGCTATCTCAACATGGATAATGCCCTTCTAGGAAGGGTTCATATACGCTACAAATAAAAAGTAAACAACTACTGGGCACTAATGGGAAGAAAGGTAATTCATAATGTTAAAATAGGTGATTGTTGAATGAATCCTGTTGTCGAATCTTTTTATCTGAATGCATACAACAATCTATAGATGTGTCTATGATATGACAGCACAACGGATTAAAAATATTCCATCTCGTTTCTAAAAAGTAAAATACCTGATCATTTTCATCTAAAAATGTTGTGAGCTCATCCAATAACAGCACTTTGCAAGCTTCAGCTAAAGCACCAGCAATTGCAACCCTCTGCTTCTGACCACCACTGAGAGTTTGAACAGACCTCTAAAAATGCAACAAAAACCCAATTAGACGTCAAACGTCTAGCAAATACTTCAACTAACCAAAAGATATTGATGCACCAAAAATTACCTGTATATAGTCAGACATGCCAACAGCATCCAAAGCTTTAGACACTCTGGATCTAACCTCACCACAGGTCAAATTGAACTTTCCAAGACCAAATGCCACATCAGCTTCTACTGTAGGCATCACTACCTGCAACAAAAGAGGAATGCCATCATAGGCACTTTCTGGCAGTTCTTTTGAGCATTTTTCTAGCTATAATAATAAGCAAATTGTTTGGGTTTCGCCTAATCATCCATGTCTTGAATTGCAATGGTCTCAATTAAAATGTTCTAGAGATCAATAACAAAACATCATGTTAGGATGCAAACAATTTCATCTGGAAAGGAAATTACAGATGTTAATATCACATTCAATAACAGAATACAGGCATGAGTAGGAACATCCTCAGGATAATCTTTTAATTTTTCTTTTTTCATTTTGTATGGTAAAGGTACGATTTGACTATGAAGCACTAGCACCGATATGGAGAAGGATATGATATGAATACTATAAAAACCGGAAGACCTTAACTAATAAATAGATACATTAAAATAAATTTTAAAAGATATACAACAAACACCAAAGGCTTGAAATTTGTATAAACAATAAAACTAATTTAGAAGTGGTCAGTACCAACAAAACACATGATCCATGCTTGATTTATAGATGTTCAACTATTGGTTAAATAATTAAATTCGCCATTTCGAAATAGGTTTATCTTTTCGGACAATCGGTAATTTATTATGGTATCAGAACAAAAGGCTTTTGAGACAATTGGTAAAAATAGAAAATTGGAATTTTACAAATTCCTAACTTTCTAAAACACTAAGCCCCATATTTTACATTTAAACCTCCCTTTTTCTTAAGAAAAATTAATTATCCTCAAAAGTATTCATGCCATATTTATGATTTAAATTAATTTTTTAACATGAGTATCCCAATATGCATCAAACATATCCACATCAAATACATATTAGATAGGGGTATGAAAGCTAAATTTGAAGCATCTATTCTGCCGAGTTTATCAGCATGAAAGTGACTTCATGGGGCAGCCTGGTATCCCATACATCTAATCTGAGTGAATGAGTTCACAGATGAATGCCAGATTTGTCAATGAAGTTGACATACTAGAATTATGTGCTTTTATAACAAAAATCCTTCAGCTGGTATAGGAAAGGGGTAAACATTCTTCATTGTGTCATATGAAAACCTAAAAGAAGATAACCTCATTCTTTATTAAAAAAATTAAATTAAAAAGCTTCTGACATTATTTTTCCTGAATTCTTTAGTGGAATGCTGACTCTAGAACTAGCCTGTAATTTCACCTCTTCCAACAAAAAAGTCCTAGGAAGCCAATTGAAGAAAGCAACTCATTCCCCAACTTGGTTAAACCAGCCCTTACACCTGTTTCAGTTATCAACCTCCAATATGAAAAGAGTAAAAGGACATTCAACCGCAGAATAGGACTAAGCTAACCTACTATGTCTTTTGATTGGTAAGTTATAGATGCACCCAATGGGTCTTTGAATCCACAATCCCATCCTTCACCTTACTCTTATAAAGAAAATGTTCCATTTGAGCTAGAGCTCGTTAAAAGAACAGCAGTTACGAATCACAGCTACCTCCAACCTTGACTAGGGAACTAATTCAAACTCCAAAACTCTATTTGCATCTATGATTGCACTAAAAAAATGGGAAAAAAAATTTAAGCTAGGCTTGGAATCTAGGCAAAGAGTCCTATTACATTACATGGTATATATGAAGTTCACTCTCCATTAATAACATGGAAGAGGCTGAAAACCATAAAGTTTGACATGTCAAATCCTAGACTTACAACCAAACGTGAAAATACTCGAACCGCAATGTTAAAAACATAAACAATACAACATCAGAAATGGAAAACGAACACACCTGGTGGTCTGGATTTTGGAAAACAAAACTCTTTGGCCGCTTCACGTACACGCTTCCATTCGTGGGACTCAAAACACCAGCCAAGATCTACGTAGTTCTTGACATTGTTTGATAAACATAAGCAATCTAACAAATTCAACATACACTAAAAGTAAAACAACCCCAGTAGAGAAAAACCAATTTTCGTACGGTAAATTTTGGTGTACCTTCAAGAGGGTAGATTTTCCACAACCGTTGGGTCCAAGAAGCATCCAGAACTGTCCAGAAGGGATTCGAAGCGAACAGTCCCGAAGAATCGGCACGACTTTTCCCTGCCTCGTCGTGATCGAGAAATTCACATTCCGACCGTCAATGGCAATGTTGTCGGTAACATTAGTCCTGGAAATGCAGAAAGCAATATACCCATATGAGAATCAGAACAAAAAGAGGCAAAAGAAACAGCAAAATTGATTGCACGCTTTGTGTTTGACGAATTGCCCAACTGAAAACAAGTGCTCAATGAGAGAAAGAGAGAAAGAAAGAGAGTGAGACCTGGAGGAAGAGGTAGAGTGAGGAGGCGGGAAAAGAGCAGCAGAGGCGCGGAAGAGAGTAGAGTGATTCATAGCATTTAACTAACCAACTAACTAAACTAACTATATGAGTTTGTTTTGTTGATTTATATGAGTTGTTACCGTTATGCAAAGGCATAATTGGGTTTACGTAAGAACACTTTTTGTCTTTATATTTTAGGGTATTATTTTTATTTGAATCGGTTAACGTGGACTAATTAATCATTCATTTTTTATAATATTTTATAAAAAGCAGAAAAAAAAAATTGTAACTTTTTTTTTTTCTCTAAAAATTTTTCTAAAATAGTTTATTATTGCAAAAGCATACATTAATAAAATCCTTTTTATTTTGATTTTTATATTATGAGATTATTTAACAAATTTTCATTCTAATGTTTGTCCTCATCTCAATGATGAAAAATGCTAACATGATTGACAAAATGTTTACCTAACACTTTATTAATAAAATAATAAAAAATATCAACATTTTATTTGGTATAGTAAATCCACCTCAGCGAAAAAGAATAATGAGTAGTTGATTGGGTCTAATTCTCTCACATTCTTGGATGGTAGCTTAGAGACTTGCTTTCACCAAAATCTTTAAATGTTTTCTCTTAAATATATATTTTTTGACAAGATTCTCTTATTTAATTAATTCTAGAAATTATATTATACTACCTTAAACAATAAAATTTTTGATCCTAAACTATGACTTTTGTTACACTTTATACCCTGATGTTAAGTTTGCTATTATGTCGGATGGAAAGCTCAATCACGCGACTCACACATAACCTTTGTTGAAGTGACACCAAGTCAAAAGTCTTAAAAGCCTATATTCCAAGTCAAAGTTCTAAACATCCTTATGTTCCATAAACCCTCAGTCTTAATCCATCACTCTTACTCGTGATTTGGTATTTTGGGTTTCTCGCATGCATCGATCCATACAAATTGGCAAAGATGGAGGGTTGTGAAAGATGGTCATTGGGTCACGGGTGGTGGTGGGCAACGGTGGCTGGTTTCGATTTGGGTTTTGTTTAGGGCAAGATTCAGAATTGGTTTAGGTTTTAGTTGTGCCTCACGATTCAAGACTGGTTTGGTTGGGTATGATTTAACTCCTCTCTCTCTCTCTCTCTCTCATGGCAGATCTTGCTAATGGGTCAGTTGAGAATTGTGTTTGTGAACTAATTGTGTTGATAAAAAATTGGGGATTTGTGTTTGTGGATCTTGTATAGGTTACTCCAAAATTTTGTTTGTGATTTTATTGTATCCATGTGAATTTGTGTTTGTGATCTGGTTTTTGGCTATGAGCCAGTGTGTGGGTTTTTTTTTTTTTTTTTTTTTTTTTTAAATTATGGATCTCATGCTTGAAAATAGGTGGCTATGCAACAATGTGTGTGGCAAAAAATAGTGGAACAATTTGGAGTGAGAAATTGTATGCGGATGGGGTTGGAAGAGGGAATTTTGGGTCATTTAACTTGGTACTACTAATGTGCGAGTCTCATGACTCATGAACTTTCCATCCAACATAATAGCAAACTTGACTTTAAGGTGCAAAGTCTAATAAGGGTCAAAGTTTATGGTGCAAAACGTGTATTCAAAAAGTTTAAAGTTCAAAGTAAAATATTGAGTATAGTTTAGGGTGGAAAAGTGTAACTTTTTCTAATTAATTAGCATGATTTACTTTAATTGACTTTTATTTATTTGATTTGTTTAGTCATTGTTGGGGTTATTTTTCCCTTGGAAGCTAAAAATATGGATTACTTTGTTTTTCTAATTCTTTTTGTAAGATCAAATACTAGGTTTCTTCTTCCTTTTGGTTTTGATTGGGTGCTAAAGCTTTAGCCATAAATGAATTTGTTTTGGGTTTGGCTCCCATCTCATTTAAAATACTCACATTCTTTCTTATTTTTATAGGATAAATGACACGTGGTATACTGCCACCAACGATAGTGGCTCACTATATTCATTTTACTCTCTCTAAAATGAACCTATTTCAAGAGTAGTGGCCTGATTGCGCATGAGTGTAGATTTACAATTTAGAGGCCATGGGGTTTGTGAGGGTTTGTTTGTGAGTTGTATTTGTGTTTGGATATGTATATCAGTTTGTGTGGATGTGCTTGTTGATTTTTGAGTGTTTCTTCATGTCAGTTTGTGGCTATCCTATGTTTGTGATTAAGTCAACAAAGATTTGTTAAAAAGTGCAAGGGGCTCTTGAGTCTTGACAGTAGTAATGATTTAATACAAGATTAGAGTTTTGAGTTTCATTGTAGATTTAGGAGCTAATTGATTTTAATTACTAGCTAGCTAAGTTGCATGGACACAAATACAAGTATAGGGGTACAACAATTCTTGAAAAATTAGGGAATGACATGTCTAGGGTATGAGAATTAATGAATGAATGAATATTTATTTTTAAGTATGGTTTAAATATTTTTGGATATAATTTATGTTTATCTTAAGTTTTAAAATTAAATAATAACAATAAAATTTTCAAATTAAAATAATGGGGATTTTTTAGAAAATAATTTGCAAAGAATCCAGTCCCTATCCCCAGCTCATTTGCTGGCCCAATATGCTCATGGTTATGGAATTAACCTGCCCATGAAATAAAAAGTAAAAATCACCTGACCTTAAAACTAGGGGTGTGCATAAAATCGATGAACTGAAAAACCAACCGAAACTGACCGAACCGTTGCAAAAATTTCAGTTTGGATTGGTTTGGTCTTGGTTTTCGGTTTGAATACACCGAACCTACCCAAACCGAACTGAACATATTATAATATATTTTACATAAAATATATAATATATAATATTTGGGCATCAGGCATCAGGCCTCCTATACATATTTGGGTCTGCCATACATGTTTGGCCTTTTCGTTTTTTTTTTTTAAAAACCTTTTAGGCCTTTTTTTTTTTTGATCCGCCTCTTTCCCCTTTTCCATGTATTCGTTTTATTTTTAGAATAAGTAAGTATAATTAAGATAATTACTAATTAGATATATAATTAACCTAATTAAACTATAAAAACAAAAGTTAAAAACCCTACCCAGCCCACTTTCATTCTCATTTCTCACAGCCTCTACTCTTTAGAGTTCAGCTCTCCTCTTCTCTCACCACTCCACATGCCACCTCCATATGTCGCCCTTCCTACGCCGGCCTCCACACGCTGGCCTAATCTTTTTATTCTCACGGTGACCCTCTCTCTCTCTCCCTCTCTCTCTCTCTCTCTCTCTCTCTCTCTCTCTTTAATTTCTCCATAATTTCCTCTCTCTTTTTTATATTCTGGGTTTGTTTATTGTTTAATATTGAATCAATGCTATTTTTTCAATTTTTATGTGCAAATAAAGTTAAGGTTTTGAAAATACCCATGTGCTTGGTGTTGGAAAAACATGTGAAAATACTTGTTTGTATCTCATACAAAACATGCGTAGCGGAAAAATTAACAGATCTACTTCATTTGTAATTGATAACATGTACTATGTAAGTTTCAGAATTAGAGAACAAGAAAGCATACCTTGGTACGGTGAAATTCAAAATCGAAGATCAAAAAACACTTGGGAATACTTTTAATCTTCTCTCCAATTCCACTTAATGCCAAAGATGTGTGGTCTCTCAATCAGTTTTCATCAAAGAGAGAATATGAGAGTGTCCAACACTCACATACAAACCATTTCATTCTTTGTATGAAAACACCTATGAAAAAATTCTCATGAAAACCCTCTTAGAAATTCTGTATGTTTCTCTCCTTATATATAACTGATTATCTAATTGGGCTAGCCTTTTGAGCCATTCCAATTGGGCTCTTATGTGTGGCTTGGAGTGAAACCAAAAGGAATCAATAAGACACTAGCTCCAATGGACCTTGGGCTTTTCTGTCAACTCTTGACAAGTCCAAAGTTATCATTATTTATATTTAATACCACTATATAAATATAGTTGCACTCTAGGCCTTATCTATGAATTATATCCCCAAGACTTTATTATATGTGCAACCCTTTCATAAAAAATTCGTAGTAATACAAAGTCAAGAATGTAGACTGTGACTTTGTAAATTACTACATCTTAATCCTTGAGTACCCGAATTAGTCCTTTAAGTTATTCATTATATATTTATGAAATTCAATTCCATAAATATATACTTTAGAAACTCCTTACTAAAGTGGTTGGGTCAAACTCTTTGAATAACCAAACCCATTAAACTTATCCTAAGGGAATATTTTGTATCTCTGTTAAGAGACTATGAATTCCATCTTAAGAATATATGTTCCATCAACATTAAATGTGGCTGCCCAACATATTGAGGTTTTGATCGTGACAAATAGATCTCACTCTTGATATATCAAAGCAACCTACATCTCATAATCAGGTCCATTATTCTTGCAGGATTTAGAGTTGATGTAAATAGACGTCGTGAGATTTATTATTCATTTAACAGTCGTTAGGAGAATAATAAATCTCACAGCGGTCCAGTTCAATATGTCTTAACTTTTAGAACATATCAACATACCAACTAGAAATCTCTATTTCCATGATCAAGACAAATCATCTTAGTTGATATGTTACAGTCTTCGCAGATGAAACGTCCAATTTCATCACCGACTACGAACTACATTTTAAGTTTACAAGGAACTTGTGATTTACATCTTCTGTGTCTAAATCACATAAATCACATGCAGTACATCTCATGGACTTAGATAATGACCCATTAGTTCATTTATAAATAGTCTCATATAATTAAACAATTTAATTATTTATAACATGCCAATAAATTGGATTTTAGGGCATAGACCCTAACACTTGGTTGTTTATATTTTGGGTTTGTTTATTGTTTAATATTGAATCAATGCTATTTTTCAATTTTTATGCGCAAATAAAGTTAAGGTTTTGAAAATAGCCATGTGCTTAGTTGTTTATACTTTGGGTTTGTATATTTTTTCAATTTCCTCTCTTTTTTATATTCTAGGTTTGTTTATTTTTTTTCTTTGTTTGTTTTCTTAGAAAATAAATGATAAGGAAACTAAAAAAACCCATCGAAACCGACTGAAACCAAAATCCAACCGAAACCGATTGAATTCCAATTACTTCGGTCAGTTTTGGTTGAGAATTTCACAAACTAAAAATTTCAGTTTCGGTTGGTCAACACTTAAAAAACTTACCGAAATTGAACCGATTACACCTCTACTTAAAACAAAAGAACATGACATGATTATACGTTGGCCACTAGGAGTAAATAGCTCTTCAACTTTTGTCAAAATCAAACAGAAAAACAAGTTGACTGCCTCAAGAGATCAAACGAAAAAGCAACTATGAAAAGAGAAACCAAGCAAGTGCAGATGGCGATGGTGGCTATAGAAGGTTTGGTGAGAGAAAGAAAAGCAGACGATGATAATTTTTTAGTTTTTTACTTGATATCTACTTCCTTTAACATGATGCATGGTGAGTATTGTGCCAGATTAACTCTCCCTCATAGAAGCTTATCTCTCTCGAAAGATACAAGCGCTACCTCCCTTTAATTTTCTCTTGAGGGCTTTTCTTGGCCTACTCATTTGTGCTTGGTTGGGTAGTAGCCTTCACAGAGTAAACATATGGAGCAAGAAGTAGTGCAAGGTTTTCAAAAGCTACAACTCACAAAGGAGGAAGAAGAAGATATTGTCTTAACGAACGTCACTAGACCAGAGCTTATGGAAGAATGCTCTTTGAGCCTCTTTAGGCGACTTCTCACAGATTGTCAACAGAATCAAAGGGCTTTCAAAAACACATTGAAGTCTGTGTGAAAAATGGGGTCAAATCTGAGATTTGTAGAGGTGGGGAATAACATATTGCAATTTAAATTTGGATCCTTGTGTCAAATGGAGTGGGTTGAAAAAAGTGGTCCATGAAATTTTGATAATAACCTTCTTTTGCTATGTCGGTGGAGGAAAGGTTTAATAGCAACAAATATCACTTTTACCCACGCTCCTTTTTGGGTACAAGTATGGGGGTTGCCATTTGAATACATGTCTAAGGAAGTCAGGAAGGATATAGGGAGCAAACTTGGCAAAGTCATCGAGGTGGACAAAAGATCACTACAAGCAGAACATGCAAAGTTCATGTGAATAAGAGTTGAAATTCCCATTGACAAGCCGCTTCGCCGAGGAGGGAACATCACAAAAGTGGAAGGTGAACGATGTCTGCTTACTTTTAGGTACGAAAGACTTCCCACTTTCTGCTATATCTGTGGTTTAACTGGGCATGATGATAAACATTGTCAAATGAGTCAGTTAAAGGGTGTGAATGAGAGGTAATACGAAGATTGGCTGAGGGCAGGAAGCGTGGTCAAAGGTGGAAGTGAGAAGGGAAAAATAGTCGGAGATAGAAATTTGGATCTTATGAAAGGTGATGGTACAAGACCTAAGTCACAGAGTACAACAGAAATTTTTAGCTCATCAGCTCAAACAAGGGAAGACAGAAGTGGTAGCCAGAATAGTAATCTGGAAGTAGTAATGGGGAATGCCTTGGAATCTAAAACGTAGCTAAAAATTCAAATTTTTCTGAGTGTGACAGTCTTGACAGATGGGACAAGGCAAAGGAGACAGTGTGTGATTTTGGGAAGAGTCAGGAGGTACAGAACGAGAGGAACGAAACTAGAATTAGTTTAGTTAAAGAGCTGTTTAAAGAAAATGAGGACGCTATGTCAGCAGCCAAGTTTGAAATACACGGGCCTAGTAAAGAAGATCCAGAAGTGTGTAGCCCACTTATGCCCAAGATAGAAGTTAATAATAAGAGCCAAGCAAAAGGAAAGGGCCTAAGTCCAAAAAAAGTAAAGAAAGTAACGGGCAAAAGGAGCTAGAAGAAAATAGCAAGAGAGAAAGGTAAGGCCCAAGAAGTGAATATGATAAACCAAAGCCTAGGAGTTGGAAAGAAAAGATTAGAAAACATTGAAGCTCTTGCAAAGACCGAAGGAAGAGATCAGAAACGTGTGAGTGGGGAGTATGATAATAATAACTCAACCTCTCTTGATGAAATGGCAGCGGCAGCGTGGCAGCATCGCCAGGAACAATGAATCCTATTAGATGGAACTGCTGAGGGCTTGAAAACCCTCAGATAGTTCAAGTGTTGCGCGAGCTCGTGCAACGATGGGATCCCGATTTTTTTTTTTTGTCAGAAACAAAATTAAAAAAGAAAAGCATGGAAAGGAAGAAGAGGAACATGGGATTCATCAATGGCTTAATTGTCCCAAGTTCTAGAAGAAGTGGGGGTTTAGCTCTACTATGGAGGAAGGAAATCTCGGTGGATATTCAAAGTTATTCGGGTAGGCACATTGATGCCATTGTTACTGAAGACTTGGGGTTTAAATGGCGGATTATAGGTTTTTATGGAAATCTTGCTGCTTATCGAAGAAAGGAGTTGTGGGATTTACTAAAGTTTCTCAGCAAAAAGTTTCAACTTCCTTGGTTATGCTTCGGTGATTTCAACAAAATAGTGTCAATAGGGGAAAAAATGGGAGGAGCTTGGAGATCACAAAGGCAGATGGATGATTTCAGAGAAGCTATTAATTGGTGTAGGTTCAAGGATCTTGGGTATTATGGTCCGGAGTTCACTTGGTGTAAAATGCAAGGAGTGAACTGAATGTATCTTCGGTTAGACCGAGCACTAGCTTCGTAAGAATGGATTGATCATTATAAGGACATGAGAGTGCACCACCTAGTTGAATCTACTAGTGACCATGTTTTGCTCTTAATCACTGATTCCTTGGCCCCACAGAAGTCCCAAAAAAGGTTCTAGTTTGAAGCAATGTGGACAAGAAGAGATGAATGTAGAGATATTATTAAGGAAGCTTGGAAGAAATGTGCGAGCTCAAACACCCCAAGTGGCATAGCAACAGGTCTCAAGCAATGTGTAGCTGATTTATCAAGGTGGAACAGATCAGTTTTTGGCCATGATCCAAGGCAGATTTAGAATAAAAAAAGGGCCCTAAATGACCTGGTTCTAAGGGATTAGAATGGAAGTAATGGTAGAGCAATCAACAAGATCAGGAGGGAGATTTATGAATTATTGGATTGTGAGGAGATTATGTGGCAATAAAAATCCAAAGTACAGTGGATGGGTCTTGGAGATCACAATACAAAATACTTCCATACAAAGGCCTCAGGAAGAAAACGGAAAAACACCATCACTAGACTCATGGATGAAATGGGGGTCTGGAGAAAGTCTATTTTAGGCGTGGCTGAAATTGTTGTTTCTTACTTTGAGAAGTTGTATACATCATCCCATCCTGACAGAATTCAAGAAGTTATTGATGCTATTAATCTAAAGGTTTCAGTTGAAATGAATCAAAATCTTATCAAACAATTCACAAAGGAGGGAGTTGAAGTAGCCACTCGACCAAATCCCCCGACCTAGATGGTATGTCAGCTGTCTTTTATCACAAATATTGGGATATTGTAGGTAATGATGTGGCATGCATGGTCTTAAATGTTTTAGATTCTGATATGTCTATGGCTGATATAAACAAAACATATATTACTCTTGTCCCAAAAACTAACAATCCAGCTAGAACAACAGAGTTTAGACCAATTAGTCTAAGCAACGTATTATACAAACTCATCTCTAAGGTCTTAGCTAATTGTCTCAAATTGATCCTCCCCTAAATAATAACAGAAAATTAAAGTGCTTTTTTATCTAGGAGGCTAATAACAGATAATGTCCTTATAGCTTTTGAGATGATGCATTACTTAGAACACAAGAGAGATGGTAAGGATTGTTATATGACAATTAAATTGGACATAAGTAAGGCTTACGATAGAGTGGAATGGGGTTTCATTGAGCAAGTTACGAAAAAATTGGGCTTTCATGAGAAGTGGATTTGTTTGATAATGAGATGCATAACAACTATCTCCTATTTAATGCTTATTAATGGGGTTGCTCATGGTAATATCATGCCTTCAAGGGGACTTCGTCAAGGAGATCCTCTATCATCTTACTTGTTTTACTATGTGCAAATGGCTTCTCTTCACTCATATATAGGGCTGTTAGAAATTAGACAATGAGTGGGTTATTGATCTGTAGAGGCTGCCCCAAGCTCACACATCTCTTCTTTGCAGACAATAGTTTGCTTTTCTGTAAAGCCAACAACTAGGAATGCCAACAATTAATTGAAAATTTCCATTTGTACGAGGCTACCTTTGGCTAGAAAATCAATACAGACAAATCTTCGGTCTTCTTTAGTGCCAACACCAATGAGGAAAAGAAAATTGAGACCTTGAACATTTCAGGGCCTATGCAAGACTCTCGGCATAGTAAGTACTTGGGTCTCCCCTCAATTATTGGCAAATCAAGAAATGAAGTTTTTGCTGAAGTCAAAGAAAGGGTGGGAAGGAAGTTGTCTGGGTGGAAGAGAAAATGCTTTCTATAGGTGTTAGGGAGATCCTCATAAAAGCAGTGGCACAAGCTATCCCTATGTATACTATGAGCTATTTTCAACTACCTAAAGGCTTGTGTGAAGAGATTGAAGGCATGATGAGAAGGTTTTGGTGGGGATAGCGAGGTCAAGAATCTAGGATTGCTTGGGTAAGTTGGTGGAAGTTATGCAAATCCAAGCTCACGGGTAGTATGGGCTTGAGAAACCTCCAAGCGTTCAACTTTGCCATGTTAGTGAAGCAAGGGTGGAGGCTCCTTATGAACCCAAATTCCTTAATAGCTCGAATATATAAGGCTAAGTACTATCCCCATGGAGATGTCCTCAGAGCTAGCTTAGGGTCTAGCCCATCCTATACATGGAGAAGTATTATGCAGGGGCCGGAGGTTGTTAGGAAAGGAACTCGTTGGTGAGTTGGCAATGGAAAGCTAATACACATTTGGGACGACAAGTGTCTGCCTACCCCCACCACGTACAAAGTTGTCTTTCCCCCTCGAAATTTGAACATTTACCCAATGGTCTCGACACTTATTGATTGTGATACTAGAAGGTGGAAAGCAGATCTTGTCAAGTCTCTATTTTTTCCATTTGAAGCAAGGACCATCCTTAACATTCAAATAAGCTATAATCTCCCGGAGGATAAAATTATATGGGTTGGCAACAATAAGGGTGTTTTCACTGTCAAAAGTGCCTACTATATGGCCCTTAATATGGTGGACTCATCAGAGGAGGGGGAAAGCTCCTATGGGGACCCTAGAGACCTTTTATGGAGGAAAGTATGGCACCTGCATATCCCATCAAAGGTTAGAATCTTTGCTTGGAGAGCATGTGTGGATGCTCTTCCAACAATGGTGAACCTGCAAAATAGAGGTATTTGGGAAAATGATTTGTGTCCTTGTTGTGGAAAAGATTCGGAGATGATTTTTCACTCACTCGTCAACTGTGAGGTAGCTAGAAGGGTTTGGGATAATTGGGAGAGCCAAGTTATTGAGAACTGGTAGGGGCTTTATGACATCTCTGATGTAGCAATGAAAATTCTTGTAAAGGGAACAGGTTAAGACCTTGAAGTGTTCTTTGGCGTGGCTTGGTCAATTTGGTATAATAGGAATCAAGTTGCCTTTGAATCAATTTGCCAATTACCAAGTCAAATATGGAGTTTTGCCAAGAGGTACCTTCACGATTATAGAGGCGCTCGGCTAACACTAAGTATGAGTCCAGCAGCAAAAAATAGTAGATGGACTCCTCCACCTCCTGGAGTGCTCAAGATCAAAGTAGATGGGGCGACTTCTGAGGATGGTATAAATTCTAGTGTTGGAGCTATCATTAGAGATTCTTGTGGAGCAGTCATAGGTGCTTGCTGTAAATACCTCCAAGGCCAATATTCAGTAGCAGAAGTGGAAGCTATTGCTGTGGAATCTGGGATTTTGTTGGCCCGACACATGAGGATTTCTCAAGTTATCATTGAATTGGATGCTGATCTATTGTTAATAGTATTAAGGAGATGTTCACTGATGGAAGTCTTGGCCATCTGATTCAGAGTATCCTTGCTTTGCTGAACTCTTTCACTAGCTGGAACATCAATCATGTGAAAAGAGATTACAACAGAGCAGCCCATGAGCTGGCTCACTTTGCAAGAAATGGTGAAGTTTCTCAAGTGTGGGTAGGGGTCTCCCCTCTTGTAGTGCAGGAAGTGGTTCAATTTGATTGTATTTAATAGAACTTGAGCTTTACTGTGTTGCTCTCTCTGTTGTACCTCTTTTCTTTGTATGATTGAATACAAACATATGCTTTGCATCAAAAAAAAAAAAAAAATGAAGAGGAGAAAGTATTGTGCCAGATTTCAAAATCCTTTTTTATTTTATTTTATTTTTTAAACCCTCTTTCGTGCCTGGACATATCCGATGTGTTGCAACAGTACTCTCCGGGCCGGACCTGGAATTTAATATATATTTTTTGCCTATTACGTGTTGGGTATTTTTTGGGCGTGTCTTATTAGTACCGGTGTCTAACTCATGTCCAACATGGGTACATGGTCAAAATTCACTTATCCGTGCAACATGGCTTGCTAGTTTAATCTTTAATGCTCAACGTAACTACGAAAATATAGAATTTTCTACCACACGGTTGAAGTGGAATTTGATGAGGAGATATGATGATATCAAGTGGTTAATTTAGAATAATTGAGAGAGGTAGTTTTGAAAACTTTCTTTTTCAAAGTTTCTCTATTGCTAAGAAAGTCTTTTGACTTCTCTTAGGCAGTAGAATTGTTGTCCCTTCACTTTGAAGGCTTGTTGTTCTTCCATGTTTTTAACAATGTTAATTCGTGGATGTTCGCGTAAAATAATTTGCAAGCGCACAGAATCGTAACAAGTAGTAAAGTGTTTTTAGAAAACGAATGTCGAACCCACAAGGATTAACTATGTTATTGAATACCAAAATTCACTAAATTAATTACTATTTGGAAAATCAAAAATAAATGGAACGTTCTACTATCTGAATTAAATTAAACTATTTAATAAAAATAAATTTGCGAATAAAAGATTAACAAAATGCAAAAATCTAAAAGTGTAAAAATATGATAAGAATGGATCTAGAGCGCTTGATTTCACCTAACAAATCCCACACAATTTATTCTTCCTAATTATTAAATTCTAATAATCTCCCGTTGATGATTAAAAATTCCTTAAGTATTCAATATCTTCTCTCGAATAATATCAAAAATATCTTCAACTAACAATTCTATATCTCTATGTGAATTTAATTAATTGGAGACTCATTACGTACTTTGAATTTTCTGAAAAATCACACTAATCGTGGTAAAACATCTCTACTTTCGCTCAACTAATGATGTTTAATTCTAGAACTAAAATAACAAATCACCTCTCGGTCTCATTGTAATTCAATTGATCAAACAATAATTCGTAAAAAAAAAAAATAGTAAGCATTAAGAATAAGAATTAAACATTCAATCATGGAAATATTAAATATAAAATAACTCAGAATATAAATTGTGTGTTCATTGCTAGACTACATCAACACTCTAGAAAATAAATTTAGTTCATAATAAAATTGAAAAGAAAACAAATAAAACTTATGTCTTTCATCTGAATTGGTTGACCAACATGAAGCTCTCGCCTTTGTCCTCAGATCCTCCTCTTCATAATGACTCCCAAAACAAGTTCTTCTATGCGGCACCCCCTTTTCCTCTCTGGTCCTCTTTCTTTTTCCCCTAAAGAATCTTTAAATAGGTCAAGGAATCCTATTCCCATTTGGAGAAAATTCCAGATTTTTAGGTTTCAATTAACCAATAATTTTGGCCCATTTAACGTCAGAATTTGGACTTTTGGTATATTACAAAGTTGTAGCCCTTTAAGTTAACTTTCCAGCCCAACTTGAATAATTTCAATTGGATATCTGAGCCGAAAGTTATGCCAAAAATACTACTGATGTGCAGGCTGGAATCCTAGTCCGAATGGTGCAAATTTCCTTTGATTCCTTGCTCCACTTGGACTTGAATTTAATTGGCTTGGTCTTCTCTTGAATTCATGCCTGGCTGGATGAAAGTTGGTTTGATTCAATTGGCTTAGCCCCACTTTGCATGTAAAACGCTTGTTACCTATAACACAAAGATATTATATAATCAGTAACAAAATAACATAAAAGTAAGGCTATATATGTAGATATGTGAGTACTTTATTATATATATTTTATGCACATCAGTGGACTAGTTGGGTTTTTTTCAAGGGTTATTGGGAAATAGTATATCTATCTCTTTCTTACACTTCTAACCTGCATTCATAAGTTTACCATGTCTGCAATGGATGATCTAACAAATGATTGGACCAAATTCACGCTTTCAGAGAGGGAGGGGCCTGGGTGTTGCTTAGAGAGTGATCTTAGTTCTCAAGACCATATCATTGCAGCCAAGTTTCTGACAAAGCGAGCCCTCAATATTGATGCAATAGCAAGAAATTTTACTCCTCTTTGGCGATTGCAAAATGGCTTTCAGGTTCACAAAGTTGGAGAGCTTAAAGTGTTGTTCATCTTCGAATTGGTAGCTGATAGAGATAAGGTCCTTAATGCCGAGCCTTGGAGTTTCGACAAACACCTCGTGATAATGCAGCGATATGACAAAAGTATGGCAATGGAGGAATTAAGTTTTGACAGGACTTTGTTTTGGGTGCGAGTCCACGGGCTGCCATACCGTTACATGAATGTAAAAGCCGTCTGAAAAAATTTGCAATGTCCTTGGCCAGGTATTTCATTATGCGGATCCAACAGAAACAGAGGGGGGTAATTTTATGAGGATTAGGATGTTGATGGATGTTTCCCTGCCTCTTTGCCATGGTCAGATAATTTCTATTGAAAATGGTAAAACCATGTGGCTAACTTTCAAATATGAGCGCCTCCCAAATATTTGCTGCTGGTGTGGCCGTCTTGAAGACGATGACAGGGATTGCAGTCTATGGCTAGAGAGCGAAGGTTGCTTAACCACCGATCAAAGCAATTCAAACCCACTCTTCGAGCCTCGCCTTTTGTTTCTTCATGGAATGCTGTTGCCTCTGTTCCAGGTTTTTTCAAATCGAAACAATGCTCATCTTCGAAACCTTCTGATCGTGATATTGGTGTTGAGGCTGAACCGGTGGTGATGAATGATGTGAATCCGATGCCTGTTCATTGTCCAACAACGGTCGGTGAGCAAGTCAGAAACTCCAAAGGACGTCTTGCAGAAGAATTCAAGAGATGAAACCTTTACTTTGGACTCTCCAATGGAAACGCAAAATATACGGGAACTAAAAGATCCCGTAATCAATAATACAATTGAAAGCTCACAATTTTTGGAAAGTCATAACTCCAATATTCATGGGATTGTTGCCTTCCCCGATTTGTTTGAAGTCCAAATTAATGAGATTGATTTGGAGCTGACCAAATTCAATCCCATTAAACACACGACCCAATCAGCTACTATTGCCAAAAATCTTAGTCACGTGAGGAGCAAGGGGCAACAAAGTCACTAAATACTCAGCGTATGTGGACCCGATCGGCAAGGAAAAATACTGAAGGTTGTTATCAGGAAAATGTAGCAAATGTAGGAAAAGTCAAAGGTGATATGTTTGTGGAGAAAAGATAATTTTTTCACAGGTTGAAGGTCCTTATGAATTACCTCGCAAGAAAAGTAGGTTTTGAGGGAGGATGGGGTCTTACATTCTATATTGGCAGAGGCTGGGTAATCAGCCCTGTCAAGAATCATGAATCTCAGAGTTTGGCACTGTCATGGTCTTGGGATCCTATGTATAGGGAAGGAGCTTGGAGATATTATTCGAGCAAAAGACCCCTTTATAGTGTTCATAGCCAAAACACTTGCAGATGAAGCAAGGCTAGACCGAGTAGTGCAGGAAATTGAGGTGCAAGACAAAAGCCTTTGGCTAGGGATTTGGTCACTCCATGTTCTAAATAAGATAAAAAGTTATATTTGCCCTGATTGCTGAAATTCCCTGCCGACAAAGAAGAATTTGGTGCGATAGAGACAACCCTCACTGTAATAGATGCTGCGAAATGGAAAAGCATACTCTCCATGCAATTTGGTCGTGTCCTTTGCATGACACAGTGTGGCTAAACACTGATTCCTGGGATTGCTGAATATCTAGACAGATTCTGGACTACAGGGAGTTGCTGTCTTGGATTATGTAGAATCACTAATGGCCTGTTTGGATGTTTAAAAAAGGAGGGGGAGTAGAGTAGAGGGAAGGGGAGTAATTCAATTACCTTGTTTGGGAGTTTTTTAAGGAAGGAGGGGGAGGGGTTTGGAGGGGTTTGAAGGGGTTTCAACTACTTCCAACCCCCTCATTTTTAATTCCCCCAAATTGGAGAGATTTGGAGGGAGAGTAGAGCACATAAAATTATTGATAAAGTAAATTACCTAATTTACCCTTATTATATTTATAAAATTACAATGTTAAAAACAAGGGAAGGGCTAATTACTCCCTTCCCCCTTACTAATTATAAAAACATCCAAACAAGGTGGAGGGTAATCATTTTCCTCTACTCTCCTCTCCACTACTCCCCTCTACTCTCCTCCTTCTCTAAACTCCCAAACAGGCCATAACAGCTAGTTTTGTTTGCATTCATGGCATGGGCGATATGGACCAACAGGAGTCAGATCTGTTTGCATTTGCCATGTTGTAACCTACAGCAGTTGATTTAAGAGTGTGAACAACATTCGGCAGAGTTCCTCAATATCAACCAGCGGCCTTTGCTAGGCACACGACAACGGCTGCATGCTTATAAAGTACTCACCCTACTAGTGTGCAAGGCCTTCTTAGCAACTAAAATTTATCTTCATAAATTATATCAAATAAATCCAAAATACCTTCACAATTTCTTTATGAATAGATCTCCAAATAATTCATAAGGAACAAAATCCAAATCTCATGTACATAATGCCAATTGGCCAATAGATCTAAGACTATTACAAGACCATCTAATCCCAAAATCACTAAGTTTCTTTCATGCTCAAAACACAACAACAAGATTTCAAAAACTTGATATTCTTCACAATCTAAAACTGGAGGGGAAAAAGGGGGGGGGGGTGAGTTGAAAACTCAATAAGTAACGGTAGTCCTAATAAGTTCTAGCTTTTGCTTGGGTTTGGAGCGTGACAAAAAGTAATCTCACATGTAAAAAAATTAATTTTTATTAGATAATGTCGAACAATGGGATTTTAGGGCACAAATCCAAACCCCTTGTCTGGAAAAGTTCTTTGAGAATGCCTTTTGGGCTTTATCATCACGGAACCGGACATGAGAAGGAGTAGGATCAGAAGATGAAGATGCCCTGGAATGAAGAGGGTTTTGAGATAGAGTGGACTTACGTTTAGGTGCCATTGACACAACTAATGTAAACAGAAAAGAGAGGGAGAGAGAGAGAGACAATCAGAAAAGTCCCAACACATTTCAAATATAACAAGTATATTGAAAAGAGAGTACGTATGCATGGAAAATGCATGAACATGTGACATGCAATATAACAAGCATCATGGGCTCAGCCCAATCCAATCCTATCAGCACACAATCAAATTGCACACATCTAAATGCATGATAATACTGGTATAATGCTTATGTGTTGCAATGTATGAAATTTTAAACTCATTTAAGCAAAAACCCATCCTAAAATTTCAACAATAACCCCTCAATTTTGAAAAACCCAAAAAATTTTCGAAAACCCAAAAACTTAGGTTTCAAAACATGAAATGCATGTAAATGAAAGATTAGAAACTTACCAAGTGAAAGAAAAAAAAGCTTGAGAAAGCTTGAAAATCGCTTGGGAAAGAGGTTTGGAGTGAGAGAGAGTGATTTGGGAGGTGAAAAAGCAGATCTATCGAGAGAGAGATCGAGAAAAGTGAGAGACAAATCATGTTGAACCTTTATATAAAAGGTCAATAAAGCTCGACAGATAAAGGTGTCGAGAGGTGTGGAGACAGGTGTCGAGGGAGGTGTCGAGCAAACAGGCTTTGACAGATGCAGCTGTCGAGAAGGTGTCGAGGAATAATTCATTAGACATGATTAAAAGAAGCTCGATCGATCCACCAGCTGTCGAGAAGCTATCGAGAGGCCAGAAGAAATCTCGATCGATCCACCTAGCTGTTGAGAAGCTATTGAGGATCCAGAAGAAATCTCGATTGATCCACCTAGCTGTCGAGAGGTGTCGAGATTGCGATAAGGAGCAGCTTAAGAGCTCGACAGATAGCTAGGTATCGAGGAGGTGTCGAGGAGCTGTTGAGATTGCTTAAAAATAGTTTTTCAAGAAGAGAAAAACACAGACATTAATGCAATCAAGCATGCAACTCAACCAAGGATCCAAGCAACATTTAATTTCTCAAAATCATCTCTCAATAACAATTTTAAGCGCATTGATACCCAAAAAAAAAAAAAAAAAAACACACACACACACACACATACTAAACAAGTCTAACTGATTTTATATTTCAAAAACAAGTTAAGACATTTTAGTGAGCATACATTAATACATGTAAAACTTGTGATGGCCAAATCACATTGTACCTGCACATGTATCACAAGTAGTAAAGAATATTGCATGTTGTGTGTGAAAACATCGCAAGATTGCATATGTGTCTCTATGTTATGATGATTTGAGGTATGAGTCACACACGATCATAATTGTTTGATGGGAACTATCACCTTTGAGGTACATCCTATAACTCCCACATCTCCTAGAATATACGCTTGCAATCATGTTTTACAGCATTTTGTTCTTTTTGCTTTTATTTTCTTTGCATATATATATATATATATATATATTTTATTAAGCATACCATGCATGGGTATATAAAAGAGAGAAAAGAAATACCCAATTATGTTAAGCCTTTTGACATTGCACTTTTGCTATGCCGAAGCATACAGATGTCATGTCATGATTGGCAGGTAACAGTGGTGAGATGGTTATTTATGTCTTTCTTTTAGGATTTTCTAGTCATTCCCGTCAAAAAGAGTGATACAAGTGTTAAGTACAAAAGATCACTTAACCTTACTCATCACAAACAAAGAGCCACAAGGCTCACTTGTTTAGTTGTGCATAAAGATGCTCATCTAAGCTACAAGAGATACAAAGTGTAGAGAACTCTGTTTCAATGGCCATTTTAAGGTTTACAAGAACCAATGTAGACAAACACACACTGTTTTTGTATTTTTCAAAAATTTCAATTTATTTTTATTTTTATGGAAAACAAAATAAAACAAACTGAAAAAAAAAAATCCAAAAAAAAAAAACATGATAAACAAAGCAAAGCAATGCATAAAACTAGATTGACTCAAAACAAGAAAGCAAAAACACACAAGTGATGCAATCAAAAACAGATAAGGAGATAGAAAAAGTGATTAAACCACTTGGAGCTCTTTTTTTCCACACCTTGGAAGAACCTTCCTTTTCATAAACCCTTGAAGTGGTGGTGAGGGGGAAGAATTGAGACTGTTCAAGTTTGAAAGAAACATGAGGGTTTTGAGAAGATCTCCAAGAGGAGCAAGAGAGGATGTAAACTGATTCTGGTTTCCTGACGCCATCATGCTATGGCTATTTCGAGTGGGTAACCACTTACAGCAATTTGGTCGAGTATGACTAGCTGCTCCACAGTGATGACAAAGATGATGCTTCTTTTGTTTAGGCTTTTGAGAGTTAGCCTTCTTAGCCCTAGGGTTTTTAACTTCTTTCTTATCCTGCTTAGGAGGTGCTCCTAATATAGATTTACCCTTGTATATGTTTCACTAGCTAATTTAGTTTTGACATTAGTGTTCTCAATTTCAACATTATTGTTAGGAGGAATAAAAACAGTAGTACTAGAAGAAGCAATATTAGAAGAAAAGAGATCATACCCGAAACCAGTTCGATCGGAAGTAGATTTCTGAAGACTGAGCATCTCATCGAGCTTGGCACTTGAGGCCCTTTCCAGCTAAGCTCTAACTTGGAACAGTTCTGCCTCAAGCTTCTTGATTTTCTTAGCCAAGAAGTTATTTTTAAACCTCAGTGCTCCAATAGTTTGATTGGCTTCATTAATCTTTATGGAAAGCTCTTCACGCTCAAGCTCCACATCACTGAGCTTCTTGGTGGTCAACCTATACAACTTCTCATGCTTTTCTGAGATTTTATACAACTTTGTATAGGTTGTGTGGATGTCATCTTGTTCATCCATTTTCTCAAACTTGGACTCTACCAATTCCTCTTCTTCATCCACATCTTCAACAATCCCCTCAGTAGGATTGACTATGGTAGTGAAGGCATTCAAGATTTTGTCATCCTCATTGTTAGAATTATCTTCAGGCTTGGTGTCTCTCAATGTAGTAGCAAATGCCTTACTTTTCCCAATAGTCTTGAGATATGTAGGGCACTCCTGTTTCATGTGTCCAAAGCCTTGACACCTAAAGCACTTAGGTCCTGTAGGAACAGTATATTGACCGCCATCCTTAGCATCCTTCTTCCCTTTGTCTTGGCCCTTGAATTGAAAAGAACAAGATTACCTACGGTCCTTATCAAAGCCCTTCCCATTGGAATTCTTCATGAACTTTTTAAATTGCCTGGTGATGTAGGACTTCATCTTAGAATCTTCATCGTTTGATGACTCTTCCGTCTCACTGCTCTAGGCCTTCAATGCCATGCTCTTGCTCTTGCTAGACTTCCCGATTCTCGACAAACCCAGCTTATAGGTCTATAGATTTCCAACCAGCTTTGTCAAAGGAATTTTATCAATATCCTTTGATTCCTCAATCGCAGTGATCTTGACATGAAATCTTTCGGGCAGAGATCTAAGCACTTTTCTCACAATCTTAAGTCTGGCATAGAACTCATCAAACGACTCATCCTCTTTCATCTTGATTTCTTCGTAGCTAGTAGTGAGCCTCTGAAGCTTCGAATCTTTGACAGCCTTGGTTCCTTCATAGGTTGTCTGGAGAATGGTCCACGCCTCCTTTGCTATTTTAGTAGAGGAAATCTTCTTGAACTCCTCATTTGTGACCGCACTGAATAAGACATTCAATGCTCTGCTGTTGAAGTTAGCCGCCTTGATCTTTGCATCATCCTAATCAACCGGCGCTTCCTTCGGCTTGGTCCAGCCTATCTCCACAGCTTGCCACACTTTTTCATCTAAGGACTGCAAGAAAGCTCTCATGCGTACTTTCCAATATGCATAGTTAGTTCCATCAAATAAAGGAGGTACAATAAGAGATTGTCCTCTATCCATGACAAACAGGTGTAAGTGGATCTCACAACAAGGATTAAACCCTAATCAGAGTGTGCCCGCTCTGATACCACTTGATAGGCCAACAACGTATTGACCCCTTATACTAAATTGATTTGATTAATTAGCCAAGTTTATTAATTAATCAAATTAACATGCAAACACATGGTAGCACAAACAAATCACCAATAAATTAAATGCAGTGGAAATTAAATTTGACACGGTGATTTGTTTACGAATGGGGAAAACCTCCAAGGCAAAAACCCCACAGGGTGATTTTAAGTTCTCCAATCCTGAGAATCCACTATTATCAAAACAAGCGGTTACAAGTAAAGGGATCCTAGTGCCTTATACCAACCAACAATTGAACCCTTACCCCAATACCCAATTAGACTTGTTCTGTAGTGACAATCTCTCCTTGTATTGCATGGCTCCTAGTACGTGACTAACCAATTGCGCGGATCCCAGTACGCAACTTCAATCACCAACTTGAGAAAGATGTTAGCTGCAAAGTTCTTCATCTCTTCAACAGATGAAGATCGTGAAGTTGCTTGGTCACAAAACCCTACTGTGTACAAACACAACAGCTTCTTCAAGAACTATGGCAAACTAGGATTTCTGTCACACTTGTCGAATTATGCTATTGTACAATTGTGCTCTCAGTTGTGTGTCTAGATAAGGCCCTTAAAATAATCCTTTTATATGTCTAGGGTTATGAGAATAGAAGGCCCAAAGACATATTCACGGATTGGAAGAAAACAAATCAGAAATTCTGTTTTTCTTAAACCTCGACAGATGATCTGTCGAGGAGTTGTCGAGCAGTTATAAAGCCATGGGGTTGGAACAGCTTCTTAAGCTCGATACATGCTAGCTGTCGAGCTTTAATGACAGACATTTCTTCAGCTTGTTTCTTGGATAGACTTGCATGGCATTAATACTTGATCTTGAAACCTTGTTTCTTGAAGTATTGAAAACAACCTAAATCTACCCAAATACAAGTAAAATGTGTTTTGTCAAAGGATTAGCTAGTTACATAAAATAATGACATGCGTTTCCAACAAGTGAAACACATATGTCCTAACCGAACCTACACCAACACGTGATTAAGATTAAATTTTTTAGTTGATAAGTTATAGTGTTTACAAGCAAATTTCCCAAATTATTCATTGACAATGAATTAAGGTTTTTTAGTTGAGAAAGAACTGGTGATTTTGATCTTTGGCACCCACATTACATCCTTGTTCGTAATTCAAATACTATTCATCTCATGTACTATAAGATAATGTCCAAATATTCATGTTAAAGTAATCCCACATATAAAAATTAATTTATTTTTATCAGATAATGTCAAACAATGGGATTTTAGGGCACAATTCCAAACATTGATTTTTTTTTTTTGGCATTACATAATCATTTACTCTCAAAAATAAATATTACAGCTCTGCTAAATAAATAGAAACGACTTAGCAAGGCTTCTAACAAGTGCAAAATATGGATTCGTTGCATAGTCCAGTAGATCCAGGTCCGAACTTTGTTGTGCATTCTGTGTTGCAGTCTCTAGGCAAACAATCTAATCCAGGACTGAAAAATTGGAGCACCTTGCATTGTTTACCATCCACCACCATGGGATTGTTGCCTATGATCAAGATTTAATTGAATTTAATTAGAACATAATTCACATAGTCGTACACGCTTGGATTATTTGTTTTGTTATCAAATAATATAACATAACAAAAATCAAGTTTTTGTTTTTCCGTTTAAGGATTTTATCAACTCCTAAAAATGGCTTTTGGAGTTTTTATTTTTGTGGTTTCACATTTTAGTAGACCATGTCTCTATTTCTATAAAAGATGCATGTCCATAAACTAGAAAACATATCTCCAATCAATTTCTAAGAAATAAGAAACAAAATGAATGTTATGAAAACTTGAGGACCAAAGAAAATATATAGACAATATATAAGTACTAAATAGGTGTTTCGCCTCAAATAAAACAATTATTTCAAATATTTATAAGAGGAACAATAAGTACATACGATGTCAGAATTATAAGAAGAACAATAAGTACATATTTATAAGAGGAACAATAAGTACATAATAGTTTACTTATAGCCACAATTATAAAGAGGAACAAAAGATGAGAAAGATTAAGGACATACTATGTCTGTTAAAATTAAAAAGATAATGAGATATGTCGGTCAATCTTGAAGTAAAAGAAAATATTTGAGCTAGATGTAAACTAGAAAAGCAGAAGACCATGAGGATTTGAATGTTGTGCTTACCAATGAAAATGAAAAGGACAAGCAAACAAAGGATATAGGTAGAGAAAGTTCTCATGATTTTGGTGTCTTGATGAATCTTGCCAATAAACGAGAAGTGAGACAATGTGCAATTGGGTAGTGAATGACTACACTTAAATATATGGGGACATTAGTTTTTTTTTTTGGGAAGGATATGGGGACATTACATGAATAAATGGCAAGAATAAAATTTTTTTGATCATTTTTTCGACTAGTGATATTTGCCATAAAGTATTGTAAGATTTGATTCACTCATTAATGTTTTGTCCAAATATAAAATTTAGTAATTATAACAAGAGATGAGTTCAAGTTATACCTGGTGTAACTCTTTAGAGTTACACATTTTTTAAACCGTTAAATCTAAGTAGATCCAACGGTTAAAAAAAACCCTAATTAATTCTAATATTCTTATTAGTATCTCATTAATTATCTCTTATTTATTGCATCTCTAAACCCAAAAAAAAAATACACGTTTGACACACTCTCTCTCTACGTTTGGTCTCATGTTTGTCTCTCCGTTAGTCTCTCCCTCTTTTCTAAACCTGTGTTTCTCTCTCTCTATCTCCTCCTCCATTACTCCTCCACTTCCACCTCTAAATGTTGCCGGCAGGAAAAAAAAAAAAAAAAACCAAGCTGAACTGTTTCTATTTGTGAGTACTCTGTTTCTATTTTTCCTTTCTTTTTTGTTGTGAGTGCTCTGTTTTTTTTTTCTTTTCTGGTCTGACTCTACATGCTCTATGTGAATGCGTTTAGAAGTTCTGACTCTATGTGTTCTATGTGACGCCAAGCTAAATGGTCTTGAATGCATTCTATGCGTTCTATGTGAAGCCGAACTGTTGTGAGTGCTCTGTTTCTGTTTCTTTTCTGGTTTGTGACTACTCTGTTTCATTTGCAAGCAACCTTTTGTCAATGCTGTTGTAACCAAGTGCAAGCACTATTTTTGTGAGCATTGCACATTAAAGGTATACCTTTTATTTCTGTGAGCAAGCACTACTTCAGTCAACTGTTTGTGATTTCTATTCACTTCTTGTCTCATTGATATTCTATTCACTTCTTGTCTCATCATGTTAACCCAGTGCCTTTGTTAGACCCCATTGTTAATATGTGAATTACCACGTATTGAGTTTTTTGTTCATTACTCCTTGATACTACATTTTTTCTAGATTAATTGTTAGGGACAAAAGATTATAAGGATTGTTTTGTTACTAGTGGACTACTATTAAGATCTTAAGTGCTTAGTTGCTCTTGAAGAAGTATCTAATTTTGTAAATGTTGGGAAATTTAGACTATGATTGTGCCAATTAACCAATTATTAAGCTAAGTGGACAAAGTGACACTTTTTAAATCTTGTAAAGTTCAAATCATTCAACTATTTGGAGATGAGATGAATTAAGATGTGATTTGATTTCGATATATTTGGGCTTTCCACACTCTCCCCCTCATGTTTTTGTAGAAAAAAAATTCACAATTTATCTTCATTGAACTCATCATTCATTTTTACCCCCAAGATATTCAGTAAACATTAATAATAATAATAAAAAAAAAAGCCATTACTTCTAGGTTAATATTCTCCTAGCAACCAAAAAGAGTAATCCACGAATATGCTGTCCATTTTTACTTGTGGAATATTAGTTCTGTTTGTCTTGAAACCCAATATTTGGCTGGAGGGAGTCCTCTCCCTTTGTCTCCCTCCGTTCCAAACAGACCCAAAATTCATTTATGCAAGAATAATGATTACTAGATTACATATACTTGATTAGCTAAATTTTTTTGCATGATTAGGTTTAGTGAACTTGAATTTTAAACATTTTTTTTAAATAAATTTTTTTAGTGCATGATTTATTAGTTAATTACCTGTTCTTGTCATTGTTGTTGTTGCTAGATTGCTATGTATTTAAACGTGAAGATTTGGTTGTTTTGTTGTGATTCTTGTTTTCATAAGATTTCTGTTTTTGAATCATATCCTGTACTTAGCCAAACACTGGTAAAATTCCCAGTACACAACGAAATTTGTCAGCCAAAAATGCTAGCTTTTACATGTGTAGACTGTAGACATGCATCTGCTTAGCCAAAAAAGAGAGAATTTCCTTTAATTAACAAAAGGACAAGTTCAAATTGAGTATGCATATTAGTAAGGTTGGTTGGTATTGGCGTCTAATTCTCACCCCAATATTGCACCAACTATGTATGATGCTTGTCTCTATTATTGTCCATTAGTAACGTATGCAGCAGGAAAAAATCTGTAAACGTCAACTACGTGCAAAATTTGTACAAGAAATTTTTAAAGTTGGGCTTAACCCAAATTTTGAACTTTTTTTTATCCAAATGAGATATATATGTACAATATTTATCTCATTTCTACCCAAAGTTCCTACCGTATGCAGCAGGATTTTTTTTTTACCCAAAGTTCCATGCGTTCTATGTGAAGCTGAACTGTTGTGAGTGCTCTGTTTCTATTTCTTTTCTGGTTTGTGAGTGCTCTGTTTCATTTGCAGGCAGCCTTTTGTCGATGCTGTTGTAACCAAGTGCAAGCACTACTTCAGTCAACGGTTTGTGATTTTTAGGATGGAATTTTTTTACATTCATTTATAGAAGAAAATCAGATCACACATTTAAAAAATTAACCCTTTTTAAATTAGATCACACATTCATCCTCACTTTCTCCATTTTTGTATGTAAGAAGATCACACTTTGAAGTGGAAGAATGAATAAAGGATTTGGATTGAAGAAAGACATGTTTTAGGAATTTCGTTTGAGTGAAATGCAGTTATGCTCAAGCAGATGACAGTTGGACCAAAAAGCAAACTTTCTTTTTTATTTTTTGAAGGTAGCTCGCTTGAGCAGACAAATTAATTGTTCCTATAGAATTTTACCGAAAAACAAGCTAAAAGTGATTATTCTGTGTTAATAATGGCTAGTAACTTTCATTATATAATTTAAAGGAATCTCTTTACTATTTCATATTAAAAAAAAAAAAAAAACCTCTCTTTACAAGTGACCTTTTATTGGTGATTCAAAAGCCATTGCGTAATGGCAATGTTAAGAGCAAGATGCCTCCTTTTCGTTATATTTTAAAACTCTTTTTTTTTTTTTTTTTTTGCTAGTATAGGAATTAGAAAGGCTCCGGGTTTTTAGGGTGCAGCATAAAGTAAATGGATTTCCCATCATATGTTTGATTAGAACTGCCAATAAGTCTACAAATTACAAACAATCTGACTTGAAAGAACAAAGAATGGCAAGAAAAAGCTTTTTGTTGGTGTTGTAAAGGTAGAATAAATCGTGTTCTAGAAAGTAGGTAACCATCAAAACTGGATAAGACTACAAATTACAAACAGTCTGACTTGAAAGAACAAAGAATGGCAAGAAAAAGCTCTTTGTTGGTGTTTTAAAGGCAGAATAAATCATCTTTCTTTTGACATATTTGGTTTATGTGAAATTCTTCAGAATTGTGGTCATAATCGTCGTACTTGTAAACAATATAATGGCGAAGGAAGTGATTACCAAAATGAAGAAAACATTACAGAGGTTGATGACAATGATTTAGATGATTTAGCATAAAGTGAGTTTTTTCATTACATTTTTCGAGTCTTTTTTTTAAAGAATTTTTTATTGTAATAATATATATCTCATGTTTCAAATTTACTTGTACCTTTTTTAGTTCTACTGTAGGTACATGTGGCTGAAGAGAATCACAAAATGAGCACTTTACTGCACTTCTGCACTTTAAGGCACTGAAATTTGATATGTGTTGTTAAGCGTAATGAAAACAATACAATCGCATTGTATAATTATTTAATATTTTAATTTAAGTTATTGATTAGTGTGAAATTCATAAAGAGTTGCATAATGTGTAACTTGGTCCTGTCCTACCTATGAATCTTAGTTAGTCTACATATCTTTGATAACAACCTGCAGTATATACCTTGATCCTTCCCATTCTTCATCATTGCAACATGGGGCCAAGACATCTAGGCGAGGAACTAAATTCCGCATTAAGACCATATTATATATAGGAAGTTGAAAATGAATTCATCATTACAACAGTTTACTACAAGCGCTTAGATTCTTACATTGGTGTATATAAAACATCATAATACAATTCCAACATTCATTATGCAGAACTCAGATTCACTATTTAACTACTCTTTGCCTACAACTCAGTTGGGTGGCTTGAAGAACTTTAACTTGAGTCCATCGTTTACCATGCTCCAAATACCTCCAATGGAAAAGGCCACACTAAAAGCAATCCCCAACAACCAAGGATCCAATTGAAATACCAATTGAAGCTGTATTTTGTAGGCTTTTTTTATGAGAACCCACATGAAGCAAGGGTAATCAAATGTGACTGGAAGAGTGAGTCCTCCTAACAGACCAGCAAGACTTGACCCATCTTCCAATAATTGAAGGGTCCTTCACCATAACCGTGTTAATCATGAGAAGATGTACCTATATCAACGGCACTGTGACTGTCATTTAGTCTCCATCAATCTTGGGAATTCAATTAGGATGACTATAAAATCAAACCAAACCAGTAAATTTGATGCATTTAACTATAAACAAGTGTGCCTATACAAAACTTAGACATATAATTACAGATAGTTCAAGAAGTGCTGTAACCCCACGTTTGAACGACTGTAGACTAGTTCAAAAGTGAATTAATGTGGAACTAGTCTTTACAAACAATCAGATCATTACACGTGTATATATATCACAGCTAACAATTAAAAACTAATCCTAAAACTATAGGTAGTATAGCTACTTTAAGTTACTGCACTGTCTGCTCGTTTACTACACTTTTTACTGCATTGTCGTTTAGGTAGTCTTGGCTTGAACTCTTCCAATGCACTGTTACGACATTCTGCCTCTCTACCTGAGTCTTTGTCTTGATACACTCCAATACCAGGAGCAAAAAGCCTTTCCCCATACGTACAAGACCTTGCGCAATTCGCACCTGTGAAAGAGGCAAAGGAGCTCCATCATTTTCATAATACATATAAAAAAAAATCCATGAAATATTGTCTAGAAAATTATAAGGAATTCAATAGAAGCATTACACAGAATTGACTATTATTGTCATTGGAAGATTAGTTCCAGAACCATATATTTCTTTTATGCTAGAAAGAGTTGAGTTCTCCTCAACCCATTCAGGAACTATGTACCAAAGCTTGTAGTGTGGGCAGGGCTCTTCATTTTACATTGCTCCATTGCTGAATATGTATGGTTGAGCACTAACCAAAAACACACTCTTGAATCCAATTCCTATAAAGTATAAAATAAGCTAATTAGAGCCACAACATCACATATCCTACCCAACCAATAGCTTAAAGGAAAAATAAAAAAAATCAGTTTTATCTAAATTCTAGTAGGTCAATACTTCCAACAGCTTACTTAAGTATTATTAACTAGTAATCATCATTAAAATTGTACATATAAGCCATGGTAAGGTTGGCATAGAAGTGATTTGAGTAGAAACGTAGTAAAATTGAAGCTAAGACATAAGAGAGGTTAACTGCTGCAAAATCAAATTCCAAGCAACATAAGAGAGGTTAACTAAGTGGCCCTCGTCCAAGTGGCAATAATTGTGGATGGGTAAAAATACTACATCCATAAATATAAAGAACACTTCGAAATAAAATAATAAACAGCCACCAATCACACATTTACCACCTCTTTAACATCAAAATAAGCCTAAAAAACAAACACAAAATCATCTAACCAAATGTTGTCCTCACCACATATATCTCAGATCCACTTTGTACATTGTAGTGCATGTATACGCGGGGGTGCCAAAATGATCATACCACTAATCTTGATCATATCTAAGCAAAAAGTATAACTTCTAGCATGATCTAGAAACTAAAATGACTTACGAATCAAAGTTACATGTTTATGCCTTGTTCCTGATACTTAAAGAAGTTACATGATAACAATCGCATGTCCAGGAATGAGTCTTAATTATTAAAGTAAGCTTTTCTCAGGAAAATAGACAAGTTTCATGAAAAGATCATACCCAAATTTTTTAAAATGGAAAAAAAAAATTCATTGGGGCATTTGATCAAACAGTTGGAGCACAAAAGGAATGAGCCCAAGTTGTGAAATTAATTGGCCATGAATTCCTAATTACCCAGTACAAAAATCACTCAAGATACACCATTTTATCAAGGACTTAACTATAATTATCAAATAGATCAACATGATTATCAAAGGGAATCAAAGAAAAGCAAATAATTAAAAAATCAAGAACACCTATGGCAGAACATTTTATTTTATGGGGCAAGAAAATCCTAGAATTTCATCTGGCCAAAAAGAAAGGGAAAGTGGACTCACCTCGTGCGACGATGAGTGGGTAGTGCCCAAGTCTCCATTGCTCTCGAGTGCGAAGTCAAAGATGATGACCCAACTTCAGCAGAAATACATCTTGTTTGGCATTGGGGGAAAATGACCCACAACCCATCGAAGACAATTGTGAATTTTCTCTCAACAGTGTTCGGCTTCACATTGAACACATAGAGTCAGAACTTCTGAACACATTCACATGGAGCACATAGAGTCAGACCAGAAAAGAAAAAAAAAAAAAAAGAGCACTCACAATAGAAAAGAAAGGAAAAATAGAAACAAAGTACTCACAAATAGAAACAGTTCAGCTTGGTTGTTTTATTTTTCTGCTGGCAACATGTAGAGGTGGAAGTGGAGGAGCAATGTAGGAGGAGATAGAGAGAGAGAAACGCAGGTTTCGAAAAGAGGGAGAGAGAGAGAGAGAGAGACTAACGGAGAAACAAACGTGAGGTCAAATGTAGAGAGAGAGAGAGAGTGTGAGACGTGTATTTTTTTTTTTTTGGGGTTAAGACATCAATAAATTAGGATAATTAATGAGATACTATTAAGAATATTAGAATTAATAAGGGTCTTTTTTAACTGTTGGATCTACTTAAATCTAACGGTTTAAAATCTAACTGTTATTGTAATAATAATTATTATTGTTACGTTTGTATATAAAATTATCACATATATCATTAAAAGAAAGTACAATATGAAAATATTCTAATGAGGTTTTAAATATATAAAAAAATTTAGACATGCGGTTAATTATATAGTTTACACTAGAATAATTATGTGTAAAACAGAAAGGGAGGAAAAAGTTTTGTACAATATTACGAAAACAAGGAAAATTAAAAAAAAGATTAGCCCTCTTTTATACTTTTTTTTTTTATAATAAAAATGAAGTTAGATTATTATAGAAGTTCTTAATTGGCATTTACTATAATTTAATTTGTATCATTATATATTTTATATTTGTGTTTTCGAAGAATTTTTTTTAAAAAAAAAAAAAAAAATTCTGAGATACAATTCTACTTAAGCATAGTCTAAGTGTATTTGTGTGATGCACCCTCTTGGAGACACGAACACCAACCTTTGCCCCCAAACCCAACGGACAGTTATACATGTGGAGTGACCATCATGCTTAAAGTATGCGGTTGTGCTATTGAATTAAATTTAACAATATACTAACATAGTTATTAGTACAATAATAGGTATCTCTTGTAAATGTTTTTTTTTTAATTTTTTTTTTTTTTTTTATATACAAAACAATCTATTCCATTATTAAAAAAAAAATTGTGACAAGTTTTTAATTGGGGGAAAATGTGCACTAAAATTTTTCTGGGAAAATGTTATTACATCAATCACATATCAAATATCTTTGGCACTATATACACAACTCGTACTAATCATTTGATTATATATTTCTAAAATTTTATAGCTAGGTGTTTTTAGTTGTTTTTTTTTTAATCTTTTTTTTTTCGGGATTGTTTCCCATATAAAAAGAAAATGGCAACTTCTAAAGCCTTAACCTTCGTTCTTAAAATGAACAAATTTAGTTTTAGAAACAACATCCTAAAGTCTATAGAATTGGATAATTATATTGGAAGCTAAATTGTTTTTTCAAGAAACAAATAGATATTTCAACAAATAAGTTGTGTGTATACACATGTGTGTGTGTGTATTTTTTTTATCCAAACAATCGTTAACTTTTAGATCAGATGATGTTGGATTTGAACTTGAATACTTGTGTTTGAAACATCTAGAAGTGTCAATTATATATCAACAATAGAATTTTTTTGTTTGTTTTAATTTGTATTATAATTAGGAAATATATAGTTTTTAATTGTAAGATTTTATTGAAAGTATTCTCTCAATATAACATATTTATTTTCCTAGAAATTAATTAGTTCTTTGTTTCTTCATGCAAGTATACCTAGTAGTTGAAGGATTAAGTCTATTTTCTCAAGGGAATGTTTAAATCTTGAGAAATATGTAATCGATTTCTCTTTGAGAATATATGTTTCCACCTCACTACTTATGATTTCCAACACATAGTTATTTTGGCCATTAATGAGATCTTACGCCTGATATGTCAAAAAAAAAAAAAACATTTCATCATAGTGATTACGAATCCCTCAAGATTGAGATTCTACGAAAATAGAAGTCGTGAGTTATCATATTGATATAACAGCTCTTAATATTATAAATAGCGATCATATCCTATATGTCTTTTACGTTGAACCTACACCAACACGTGATTAAGATTAAATTTTTAGTCGATAAGTTACAGTGTTTACAAGCGAATTTCCCAAATTATTCATTGACAATGAATTAAGGATTTTTAGTTGAGAAAGAACTGGTGATTTTGATCTTTGGCACCCACATTACATCCTTGTTCCTAATTCAAATACTATTCATCTCATGTACTATAAGATAATGTCCAAATATTCCTGTCAAAGTAATCCCACATATAAAAATTAATTTATTTTTATTAGATAATGTCAAACAATGGGATTTTAGGGCACAAATCCAAACATTGATTCATTTTTTCCATTACATTATCGTCTACTCTTAGAAATAAATATTACAGCTCTACTAAATAAATAGAAATGACTTAGCAAGGCTTGTAACAAGTGCAAAATATGGATGCGTTGCATAGTCCAGTAGATCCAGGTCTGAACTTTGTTGTGCATTCTGCATTGTAGTCTCTAGGCAAACAATCCGATCCAGGACTAAAAACGAATTGGAGCACCTTCCATTGTTTAGCTTCCACCACCAGGGGATTGTTGCCTGAAAGCTCGGATTTCTGTTAAAAACACAAGAGCTATATAGACCCGCAAATTAAAGTTACGGCTCGATTGATTTTACACTAACTTAATACTAAGTGCAGAATAGTGTAAATGCGAGTGAATAAACAAACAAGCTACTCTAATCCATAATCATAGCAAAACTGTAGTATAATAGAATGTAAAAGAGTAGGGAAGAAAGATGCAAACACCAGATAACACGCCGATGTGTTATCAAAGAGGAAACCAAAGAACTCAGTGAAAATCCTCTCCGCCGCCCTCCAAGCAGTAATCGATCCACTAGACAATCAGTTGGGATACATGGGTTAGTAAAAGACCCTCCAAGCCTAATCTACCCGATGTACCCAAGCCCTCCAAGCTCCTACTCCAACAAGGCTACTCAGAACCATGTCTTGTCTAGCTCTTCGGATCTCGCAATACGCCCGATTGCATCCGCTAAATCTTGGCTTCTTCCAATGCTTCCTAGCAATACCAAATCCTCACTTGACACTCTGAAAGGGTGTGGAAAGTGTTTGGGCTATCAACCTCTCAAGGATTTAGAAACGGAGAGGTAAGAGTTGAGGAAAACCACAAAGAATTGTGTGTAGAATTGTGGATATGACAATCTCACACTCTTAAGGGTGGAGGCTAGGGTTTTCTCTTCTAAAAAGCTCTCTACTCAATTTGTGGGGTAATGATGGTATATACAGTGTGGTTGAGAATGTAGTGGAGCAGATAGGATAAATTAGCAAAACATATCGTTTTGCGGGTGTCTCGCGAGAAGGCCTTACTCGCGAGACACTTGCAAAAACCAGCTGTCACCATCTGTCATAACTCTTCGCATGCCAGTCATGTGTAGGGCACATGCATCACTTCGCGGGATGCTTAGTCTCGAGATACCAGCGAGAATTCTTCTGCCTTCAAAAGCTTGAGTCTTCACACTTTCCCTTTCATACACAACCCTTACAATAAAATCCCACATAAAATACATGGTATAAGAGATTGAATAAAATTATAATCAAATTTGGCACGGAGTTAAAGCCAATACAAAACAGTTGTAAATCCCAACTTTACAATTTTCCTGGAAATTATGACGTTCTTTGTTGCTTCATGCAATTATACCTAGTAGTTGAAGAATTAAGTCTATTTTCTCAAGGGAATGCTTAAATCTTGAGAAATATGTAATCAATTTCTCTTTGAGAATATATGTTTCCGCCTCACTACTTATGATTCCCAACACATAGTTATTTTGACAATTAATGAGATCTTACACTTGATACGTCAAAAAAAAAAAAAAACATTTTGTGATAGAGATTACGAATTCCTCAAGATTGAGATTCTACGAAAATAGAAGTCATGAGTTATCATATTGATATAACAGCTCTTAGTATTATAAATAGCGATCGTATCCTATATGTCTTTTATGTTGAACCTACACCAACACATTATAAAGATTAAAATTTTCAGTTGGTAAGTTACAGTGTTTACTAGTGAATTTCCCAAATTATTCATTGACAATGAATTAAGGTTTTTTAGTTGAGAAAGAACTAGTGATTTTGATCTTTGGCACCCATATTACATCCTTGTTCCTAATTCAAATACTATTCATCTCATGTACTATAAGATAATGACCAAATATTCATGTTAAAGTAATCCTACATATAAAAATTAATTTATTTTCATTAGTTAATGTCAAACAATGGGATTTTAGGGCACAAATCCAAACATTGATTTATTTTTTGCATTACATAATCGTTTACTTTCAGAGATAAATGTTACAGCTCTGCTAATAAATAGAAACGACTTAGCAAGGCTTGTAACAAGTGCAAAATATGGATGCATTGCATAGTCCAGTAGATCCAGGTCCGAACTTTATTATGCATTCTGCGTTGTAGTCTCTAGGCAAACAATTTGATCCAGGACTGAAAACGAATTGGAGCACCTTCCATTGTTTAGCATCCACCACCAGGGGATTGTTGCTTGAAAGCTTAGATTTGTGTTAAAAACACAAGAGCTATATAGACCCCCAAATTAAAGTTACGACTCGATTGATTTTACACTAACTTAATACTAAGTGCGAAATAGTGTAAATGCGAGCGGATAAACAAACAAGCTACTCCAATCCATAATCATAGCAAAACTGTAGTATAATAGAATGTAAAAGAGTAGGGAAGAAAGATGCAAACACCAGATAACATGCCGATGTGTTATCAAAGAGGAAACCGAAGAACTCAGCGAAAAACCTCTCCGCTACCCTCCAAGCAGTAATCGATCCACAAGACAATTAGTTGGGATACATGGGTTAGCAAGAGACCCTCCAAGCCTAATTTACCTAATGTACCTAAGCCCTCCAAGCTCCTACTCCAACAAGGCTACTCGGAATCGTGTCTTGTCTAGCTCTACGGATCCCGCAATACGCCCGATTGCATCCGCTAAAAGCTTGGCTTCTTCCAATGCTTCCCAGCAGTACCAAATCCTCACTTGACACTTTGAAAGGGTGTGGAAAGTGTTTAGGCTATCAACCTCTCAAGAATTTAGAAATGGAGAGGTAAGAGTTGAGGAAAACCACAAAGCATTGTGTATAGAATTGTGGATATGACAATCTCACACTGTTAAGGGTGGAGGCTAGGGTTTTCTCTTCTAAAAAGCTCTCTACTCAATATGTGTGGTAATGATGGTATATACAGTGTGGTTAAGAATGTAGTGGAGCAGATAGGATAAATTAGCAAAACAGACCGTTTCGCGGGTGCCTAAAGGGAAGGCCTTACTCGCGAGACACATGCGAAAACCAGCTGTCACCATCTATCATAACTCTTCGCATTCCAGTCATGTGCAGGGCACATGCATCACTTCGTGGGATGCTTAGTAATGAGATACCCAGGAGAATTTTTCTGCCTTCAAAAGCTTGAGTCTTCACACTCTACCTCTCACACACAACCCTTACAATAAAATCCCACATAAAATACGGGGTATAAAAGATTGAATAAAATTACAATAAAATTTGGTAGGAAATTAAAGCCAATACAAAACAGTTGTAAATCACAACTTTACAATTTTCCTAGAAATTACGACGTTATTTGTTTCTTCATGCAATTATACCTTTTACTTCAAGGATTAAGTCTATTTTCTCAAGGGAATGCTTAAATCTTGAGAAATGTATAATCGATTTCTCTTTGAGAATATATGTTTCCGCCTCACTACATATGATTCCCAACAAAGTTATTTTGACAATTAATGAGATCTTAGGCCTGATATGTCAAAAAAAAAAAAAACATTTCGTGATAGTGATTACGCCTCCCTCAAGATTGAGATTCTACGAAAATAGAAGTCGTGGGTTATCGTATTGATATAATAGCTCTTAATATTATAAGCAGCGATCGTATCCTATATGTCTTTTACGTTGAACATATGCCAACACGTGATTAAGATTAAATTTTTAGTCGATAAGTTACAGTGTTTACATGCGAATTTCCCAAATTATTCATTGACAATGAATTAAGGTTTTTTAGTTGGGGAAGAACTGGTGATTTTGATCTTCGACACCCACATTACATCCCTGTTCCTCATTCAAATTCTATTCATCTCATGCACTATAAGATAATGTCCAAATATTCATATTAAAGTAATCCCACATAGAAAAATTAATTTATTTTTATTAGTTAATGTCAAACAATGGGATTTTAGGGCAAAAATCCAAACATTGACTTATTTTTTGCATTACATAATCGTTTACTCTCAGAAATAAATATTACAGCCCTGCTAAATAAATAGAAACGACTTAGCAAGGCTTGAAACAAGTGCAAAATATGGATGCGTTGCACAGTCCAGTAGCTCCAGGTCTGACCTTTGTTATGCATTCGGCATTGCAGTCTCTAGGCAAACAATCTGATCCAGGACTGAAAACGAATTGAAGCACCTGGCATTGTTTAGCATCCGCCACCATGGGATTGTTGCCTACGATCAAGATTGAATAGAATTTAGTTAGAACATAATTCACATAATCGTACTCGCTTGAATTATTTGTTTTGTTATCAAATAATATAACATAACAAAAATCAAGTTTTTGTTTTTCCGTTTAAGGATTTTATCAACTCCTACAAATGGCTTTTGGAGTTTTTATTTTTGTGGTTTGAAATTTTAGTAGACCGTGTCTCAATTTCTATAAAAGATGCATATCCATAAATTGGAAAACATATCTCCTGTCAATTACTAAGAAATAAGAAATAAAATGAACGTTATGAAAACTTGAGAACCAAAAGAAATATATAGACAATATATAAGTACTAAATAGGTGTTCCGCCACGAAGAAAACTATAATTTCAAATATTTATAGGAGGAACAATAAGTACATAATAGTTTACTTATGGCCGCAATTATACAGAGGAACAAAAGATGAGAATCATTAAGGACATACTATGTCCGTTAAAATTAAAAAGATAATGAGTTACGTCGGTCAATATTGAAGTAAAAATAAATATTTGAACTAGATGTAAACAAGAAAAGCAGACGACCATGAGGATTTGAATGTTGTGCTTACCAACGAAAATGAAAAGGACAAGCAAACAAAGGATATAGGTAGAGAAAGTTCTCATGATTTAGGTGTCTTGATGAATCTTGCCAATTAACGAGAAGTGAGACAATGTGCAATTGTGTAGAGAATGACTAGCCTTAAATATATGGGGACATTGATTTGTTTATTTATCTTTTTGAGACGGATATGGGGACATTAGTTGAATATATGGCAAGAATAGATTTTTTTTGATCATTATTTCAACTGGTGATATTTACCATAAGTATTATAGGATTTGATTCACTGATTAATGTTTTCTCCAAACAAAAAACTTTGCAATTATGACAATTGTTAATGTAATAATATTTATTGGTGTTGCGTTTGTATATAAAATTATCACATATATCATCAAAAGAAAATATAATAGGAAAATTTTCAAAGGAGGTTTTCAATATATAACAAAGTTTAAACATGCTGTTAATTACATAGTTCACACTAGAATAATTATGTGTAAAACAGAAAGGGAGGATAAAGTTCAGTACAGCATAACGAAATCGAGGAAAATTCAAAAAAAGATTAGCCCTCTTTTAAGGTTTTTTATATATAATAAAAATGAAGTTAGATTATTGTAGAAGTTCTTAATTGGAATTTACTATAATTTAATTTGTATCATTATATACTTCATATTTGTCTTTTCAAAGAAATGTTTTACAATTTTGAGATACAATTCTACTTAAGCATAGTCTAAGTGTATGCGTCCAATACTCCCTCTTGGAGACACAACCACCAGCCTCTGCCTCGAAACCCAACGGACAGTAATACATGTGGAGTGACCATCATGCTTAAAGTATGCGGTTGTGATATTGAATTAAGTTTAACAATATACTAACATAGTTATTACTACAATAGGGTATCTCTTATAAATGTATTTTTTTTTATACAAAACCGTCTATTCCATTATGAAAAAATAAAAAATTTGTGACAAGTTTTTAATTGGGGGAAAATATGCACTAAAATTTTTCTGGGAAAATGTTATTACAGCAATCAATTATCAAATATCTTTGGTACTATAAACAAAACTCATGCTAATCATTTGATCAAATATTTCTAAAATTTGATGGACAGGTATTTTTAGTTGTTGTTGTTGTCTTTTTTTTTAAGCTTTTTATTTTTTCGGGATTGTTTCCCATCTAAAAAGAAAATAGCAACTTCTGAAGCCTTCACCTTTGTTCATAAAAAGAACAATTTTAGTTTTAGAAACAACATCCCAAAGTCTATAGAATTTGATAATTATAGTGCAAGCTAAATTATTTTTTCAAGAAAGAAATAGATATTTCAACAAATAAGTTGTGTGTATACAAGGGTGTGTGTGTGTGTGTACTTTTTTTATCCAAACATTCGTTAGCTATTAGATCAGATGATGTTGGATTTGAACTTGAATACTTGTGTTTAAAATATCTAGAAGTATCAAATAGATATCAACAATAGAAATATTTTGTTTTGATTTAATTTGCATTACAATTAGGAAATATAGAGTTTTTAATTGTAAGATTTTGTTGAAAGAATTCTCCCAAATTAAAATATTTACATTCCTAGAAATTACGACATTCTTTGTTTCTTCATAGAATTATACCTAGTAGTTGAAGGATTAAGTCTATTTTCTCAAGGGAATGCTTAAATCTTGAGAAATTTGTAATCGAATTCCCTTTGAGAATATATGTTTCCACATCACTACTTATGAATTCCAACACATAGCTATTTTGACAATTAATGAGATCTTACGCCTGATATGTCAAAAAAAAATAAACATTTCGTGATAGTGATTACGACTCCCTCAAGATTGAGATTCTACGAAAATAGAAGTCGTGAGTTATCGTATTGATATAATAGCTCTTAATATTATAAGTAGCGATCGTATCCTATATGTCTTTTACGTTGAACATACGCCAACACGTGACTGAGATTAAATTTTTAGTCGATAAGTTACAGTGTTTACAAGCGAATTTCCCAAATTATTCATTGACAATGAATTAAGGTTTTTTAGTTGAGGAAGAACTGGTGATTTTGATCTTTGACACCCACGTTACATCCCTGTTCCTCATTCAAATACTATTCATCTCATGCACTATAAGATAATGTCCAAATATTCATGTTAAAGTAATCCCACATATAGAAATTAATTTATTTTTGTTAGTTAATTTCAAACAATGGGATTTTAGGGCAAAAATCCAAACATTGACTTATTTTTTGCATTACATAATCGTTTACTCTCAGAAATAAATATTACAACTCTGCTAAATAAATAGAAACGACTTAGCAAGGCTTGAAACAAGTGCAAAATATGGATGCGTTGCACAGTCCAGTAGCTCCAGGTCCGACCTTTGTTATGCATTCTGCATTGCAGTCTCTAGGCAAACAATCTGATCCAGGACTGAAAACGAATTGAAGCACCTGGCATTGTTTAGCATCCACCACCACGGGATTGTTGCCTACGATCAAGATTGAATAGAATTTAGTGAGAACATAATTCACATAATCGTACTCGCTTGAATTATTTGTTTTGTTATCAAATAATATAACATAACAAAAATCAAGTTTTTGTTTTTCCGTTTAAGGATTTTATAAACTCCAACAAATGGATTTTGGAGTTTTTATTTTTGTGGTTTCACATTTTAGTAGACCGTGTCTCAATTTCAATAAAGGATGCATATCCATAAACTGGAAAACATATCTCCTGTCAATTACTAAGAAATAAGAAATAAAATGAACGTTATGAAAACTTGAGGACCAAAAGAAAGATATAGGCAATATATAAGTACTAAATAGGTGTTCTGCCTCGAAGAAAACTATAATTTCAAATATTTATAAGAGGAACAATAAGTGCATAATAGTTTACTTATGGCCACAATTATACGGAGGAACAAAAGATGAGAATCATTAAGGACATACTATGTCCGTTAAAATTAAAAAGATAATGAGTTACGTCGGTCAATATTGAAGTAAAAATAAATATTTGAACTAGATATAAACAAGAAAAGCAGACGACCATGAGGATTTGAATGTTGTGCTTACCAACGAAATTGAAAAGGACAAGCAAACAAAGGATATAGGTAGAGAAAGTTCTCATGATTTAGGTGTCTTGATGAATCTTGCCAATTAACGAGAAGTGAGAGAATGTGCAATTGTGTAGAGAATGACTAGTCTTAAATATATGGGGACATTGATTTGTTTATTTATCTTTTTGAGACGGATATGGGGACATTAGTTGAATATATGGTAAGAATAGATTTTTTTTTATCATTTTTTCGACTGGTGATCTTTGCCATAAAGTTTGGTAAGATTTGATTCACTCATTAACGTTTTGTCCAAACATAATACTTAGCAATTATGACAATTGTTAATGTAATAATATTTATTGTTGTTGCGTTTGTATATAAAATTATCACATATATCGTTAAAAGAAAATATAAGAGGAAAATATTCAAAGGAGGTTTTCAATATATAACATAGTTTAAACATGGACTTAATTACATAGTTTACACTAGAATAGTTATGTGTAAAACAGAAAGGGAGGATAAAGTTCAGTACAACATAACGAAATCAAGGAAAATTCAAAAAAAGATTAGACCTCTTTTAAGGTTTTTTATTTATAATAAAAATGAAGTTAGATTATTATAGAAGTTCTTAATTGGAATTTACTATAATTCAATTCGTATCATTATATACTTCATATTTGTCTTTTCAAAGAAATTTTTTACAATTCTGAGATACAATTCTACTTAAGCATAGTCTAAGTGTATGCGTCCAATACTCCCTCTTGGAGACAGAACCACCAGCCTCTGCCTCGAAACCCAATGGACAGTAATACATGTGGAGTGACCATCATGCTTAAAGTACGTGGTTGTCATATTGAATTAAGTTTAACAATATACTAACATAGTTATTACTACAATAGGGTGTCTCTTATAAATGTATTTTTTTTTTTATAGAAAACCGCCTATTCCATTATGAAAAAATAAAAAATTTGTGACAAGTTTTTAATTGGGGGAAAATGTGCACTAAAATTTTTCTGGGAAAATGTTATTACATCAATCAATTATCAAATATCTTTGGTACTATGTACAAAACTCATACTAATCATTTGATCAAATATTTCTAAAATTTGATGGCCAAGTGTTTTTAGTTGTTGTTGTTGTGTTTTTTTTAAAGCTTTTTATTTTATTAGATTGTTTCCCATCTAAAAAGAAAATAGCAACTTCTGAAGCCTTCACCTTCGTTCATAAAAACAACAATTTTAGTTTTAGAAACAACATCCCTAAGTCTATAGAATTTTATAATTATAGTGGAAGCTAAATTGTTTTTTCAAGTAAGAAATAGATATTTCAACAAATAAGTTGTGTGTATACAAGTGTGTGTGTGTGTGTACTTTTTTTATGCAAACATTCGTTAGCTATGAGATCAGATGATGTTGGATTTGAACTTGAATACTGAAATAAAAATTCTGGTTTTGCATCTCATGCAAAACCCACAGCGGAAGCAATGAACTAGGATCTATTTCATTCATGATTGATAACGTGCACAATGTAAATTTCAGAATTTAAGAACAAGATAGCGTACCTTGGTGTGGAGAAATTCAAAACAAAAATTAGAAGCACTTGGGAACACTTTTAATTTTCACTCAAATTCCACTTTACGCCCAAGATGTGTGGTCTCTCAATAAGTTTTTCAAAGGGAGAATGAAAGTGTGTCTCACACTCTCTCACACACCGTTTCTTTTTCTTTTCTAGTATCTTCTTATAAAAATTCTGTATGTTTCTCATTTTATAACTAACTGATTATCTAATTGGGCTGGCCTATTGGGCCTTTCCAATTGGGCTTTAGTGTGTGGCTTGGAGTGGGACCAAAAGGGACCAATAAGACACTAGCTCCAATGGGCCTTGGGCTTTTCCGTCAACTCTTGACAAGCCCAAAGTTACCATTAATTATATTTAATACCACTATATAAATATAATTGCACTCTAGGCCTTATTAATAAATTATATCCCAAGACTTTATCATGCATACAACCCCTTCATTAAAATATTCGTAGTAATCCAAAGTCATGAATATAGACTGCCACTTTTAAGATTACTACATCTTAATCCTTGAGTACCCGGTTTAATCCTTTATGTTATTCATCATATATTTATGAAATCCAATTTCATAAATATATACTTTAGTAACTCCTTACTAAAGTGGTTGGGCCCAACACTCTGAATAACTAAACCCATTAAACTTATCTCAAGGGAATATTTTGTATCTCCATTAAGAGACTATGAATTCCATCTTGAGAATATATGTTCCATCAACACTAAATGCGGATGCCCAATATACTGAGGTTTTGACCGTAACTAATAGATCTCACTCCTGATATATCAAAGCAACATACATCTCATGATCAGGTCCATTATTCTCTTAGGATTTAGAGTTGATGTAAACAGAAGTCGTGAGATTTATTATTCATTTGACAGTCGTTAGGAGAATAATAAATCTCACAGCGGTCCAGTTCAATATGTCTTAACTCTTAAAACATATCAACATACCAACTAGAAGTCTCCACTTCCATGATCAAGACAAATCATCTTAGTTGATATGTTATAGTCTTCGCGGATGAAACGCCCAATTTCATCACCGACTACGAACTAAACTTCTGAGTTTACAAAGAACTTGTGATTTATATCTTCTGTGACTTTTCACATAAATCACATACAATGCATCTCATGGACTATGATAGTGTCTTAGTTCATATATAGATAGTCTCATATAATTAAACAATTTAATTATTAAATACATGCCAATAAATTGGGTTTTAGGGCATAAACCCCAACAAATACTTGTGTTTAAAATATCTAGAAGTATCAATTATATATCAACAATAGAAATATTTTGTTTTGATTTAATTTGCATTACAATTAGGAAATATATAGTTTTTAATTGTAAGATTTTGTTGAAAGAATTCTCCCAAAATAAAATATTTACTTTCCTAGAAATTACGACATTCTTTGTTTCTTCATAGAATTATACCTAGTAGTTGAAGGATTAAGTCTATTTTCTCAAGGGAATGCTTAAATCTTGAGAAATATGTAATCGAATTCCCTTTGAGAATATATGTTTCCACATCACTACTTATGATTTCCAACACATAGTTATTTTGACAATTAATGAGATCTTACGCCTGATATGTCAAAAAAAAAATAAACATTTGGTCATAGTGATTACGACTCCCTCTAGATTGAGATTCTACGAAAATAGAAGTCGTGAGTTATCGTATCGATATAATAGCTCTTAATATTATAAGTAGCGATCGTATCCTATATGTCTTTTACGTTGAACATACGCCAACACGTGACTGAGATTAAATTTTTAGTCGATAAGTTACAGTGTTTACAAGCGAATTTCCCAAATTATTCATTGACAATGAATTAAGGTTTTTTGGTTGAGGAAGAACTGGTGATTTTGATCTTTGACACGGACGTTACATCCCTAATCCTCATTCAAATACTATTCATCTCATGCACTATAAGATAATGTACAAATATTCATGTTAAAGTAATCCCACATATAGAAATTAATTTATTTTTATTAGTTAATGTCAAACAATGGGATTTTAGGGCAAAAATCCAAACATTGACTTATTTTTTGCATTACATAATCGTTTACTCACAGAAATAAATTTTACAGCCCAGCTAAATTAATAGAAACAACTTAGCAAGGCTTGAAACAAGTGCAAAATATGGATGCGTTGCACAGTCCAGTAGCTCCAGGTCCGACCTTTGTTATGCATTCTGCATTGCAGTCTCTAGGCAAACAATCTGATCCAGGACTGAAAACGAATTGAAGCACCTGGCATTGTTTGGCATCCACCACCATGGGATTGTTGCCTACGATCAAGATTGAATAGAATTTAGTTAGAACATAATTCACATAATCGTACTCGCTTGAATTATTTGTTTTGTTATCAAATAATATAACATAACAAAAATCAAGTTTTTGTTTTTCCGTTTAAGGATTTTATAAACTCCAACAAATGGATTTTGGAGTTTTTATTTTTGTGGTTTCACATTTTAGTAGACCGTGTCTCAATTTCAATAAAGGATGCATATCCATAAACTGGAAAACATATCTCCTGTCAATTACTAAGAAATAAGAAATAAAATGAACGTTATGAAAACTTGAGGACCAAAAGAAAGATATAGGCAATATATAAGTACTAAATAGGTGTTCCGCCTCGAAGAAAACTATAATTTCAAATATTTATAAGAGGAACAATAAGTACGTAATAGTTTACTTATGGCCGCAATTATAGAGGAACCAAAGATGAGAATGATTAAGGACATAGTATGTCCGTTAAAATTAAAAAGATAATGAGTTACGTCGGTCAATATTGAAGTAAAAATAAATATTTGAACTAGATGTAAACAAGAAAAGCAGACGACCATGAGGATTTGAATGTTGTGCTTACCAAAGAAAATGAAAAGGACAAGCAAACAAAGGATACAGGTAGAGAAAGTTCTCATGATTTAGGTGTCTTGATGAATCTTGCCAATTAACGAGACGTGAGACAATGTGCAATTGTGTAGAGAATGCTAGTCTTAAATATATGGGGACATTGATTTGTTTATTTATCTTTTTGAGACGGATATGGGGACATTAGTTGAATATATGGCAAGAATAGATTTTTTTTTACCATTATTTCCACTAGTGATATTTGCCATAAGTATGATAGGATTTGATTCACTCATTAATGTTTTGTCCAAACATAAAACTTGGCAATTATGACAATTGTTAATGTAATAATATTTATTGGTGTTGCGTTTGTATATAAAAGTATCACATATATCATCAAAAGAAAATATAATAGGAAAATATTCAAAGGAGGTTTTCAATATATAACAAAGTTTAAACATGCTGTTAATTACATAGTTCACACTAGAATAATTATGTGTAAAACAGAAAGGGAGGATGTAGTTCAGTACAACATAACGAAATCAAGGAAAATTCAAAAAAAGATTAGCCCTCTTTTAAGGTTTTTTATTTATAATAAAAATGAAGTTAGATTATTATAGAAGTTCTTAATTGGAATTTACTATAATTTAATTTGTATCATTATATACGTCATATTTGTCTTTTCAAAGAAATTTTTTAGAATTCTGAGATACAATTCTACTTAAGCATAGTGTTAGTGTATGCGTCCAATACTCCCTCTTGGAGACACAACCACCAGCCTCTGCCTCGAAACCCGACGGACAGTAATACATGCGGAGTGACCATCATGCTTAAAGAACGCGGTTGTGAAATTGAATTAAGTTTAACAATATATTAACATAGTTATTACTCCAATAGGGTATCTCTTTTAAATGTATTTTTTTTATACAAAACCGTCTATTCCATTATGAAAAAATAAAAAATTTGTGACAAGTTTTTAATTGGGGGAAAATGTGCACTAAAATTTTTCTGTTAAAATGTTATTACAGCAATCAATTATCAAATATCTTTGGTACTATAAACAAAACTCATACTAATCATTTGATCAAATATTTCTAAAATTTGATGGCCAGGTATTTTTAGTTGTTGTTGTTGTGTTTTTCTTTAAGCTTTTTATTTTTTCGAGATTGTTTCCCATCTAAAAAGAAAATAGCAACTTCTGAAGCCTTCACCTTCGTTCATAAAAAGAACAATTTTAGTTTTAGAAACAACATCCCAAAGTCTATAGAATTTGATAATTATAGTGGAAGCTAAATTGTTTTTTCAAGAAAGAAATAGATATTTCAACAAATAGGTTTTGTGTATACAAGTGTGTGTGTGTGTACTTTTTTTATGCAAACATTCGTTAGCTATGAGATCAGATGATGTTGGATTTGAACTTGAATACTTGTGTTTAAAATATCTAGAAGTATCAATTATATATCAACAATAGAAATATTTTGTTTTGATTTAATTTGCATTACAATTAGGAAATATATAGTTTTTAATTGTAAGATTTTGTTGAAAGTATTCTCCCAAAATAAAATATTTACTTTCCTAGAAATTACGACATTCTTTGTTTCTTCATAGAATTATACCTAGTAGTTGAAGGATTAAGTCTATTTTCTCAAGGGAATGCTTAAATCTTGAGAAATATGTAATCGAATTCCCTTTGAGAATATATGTTTCCACATCACTACTTATGATTTCCAACACATAGTTATTTTGACAATTAATGAGATCTTACGCCTGATATGTCAAAAAAAAATAAACATTTGGTGATAGTGATTACGACTCCCTCAAGATTGAGATTCTACGAAAATAGAAGTCGTGAGTTATCGTATTGATATAATAGCTCTTAATATTATAAGTAGCGATCGTATCCTATATGTCTTTTACGTTGAACATACGCCAACACGTGACTGAGATTAAATTTTTAGTCGATAAGTTACAGTGTTTACAAGCGAATTTCCCAAATTATTCATTGACAATGAATTAAGGTTTTTTGGTTGAGGAAGAACTGGTGATTTTGATCTTTGACACCCACGTTACATCCCTAATCCTCATTCAAATACTATTCATCTCATGCACTATAAGATAATGTCCAAATATTCATTTTAAAGTAATCCCACATATAGAAATTAATTTATTTTTATTAGTTAATGTCAAACAATGGGATTTTAGGGCAAAAATCCAAACATTGACTTATTTTTTGCATTGCATAATCGTTTACTCACAGAAATAAATTTTACAGCCCAGCTAAATTAATAGAAACGACTTAGCAAGGCTTGAAACAAGTGCAAAATATGGATGCGTTGCACAGTCCAGTAGCTCCAGGTCCGACCTTTGTTACGCATTCTGCATTGCAGTCTCTAGGCAAACAATCCGATCCCGGGATCGAAAACGAATTGAAGCACCTGGCATTGTTTGGCATCCACCACCATGGGATTGTTGCCTACGATCAAGATTGAATAGAATTTAGTTAGAACATAATTCACATAATCGTACTCGCTTGAATTATTTGTTTTGTTACCAAATAATATAACATAACAAAAATCAAGTTTTTGTTTTTCCGTTTAAGGATTTTATCAACTCCTACAAATGGCTTTTGGAGTTTTTATTTTTGTGGTTTCACATTTTAGTAGACCGTGTCTCAATTTCTATAAAAGATGCATATCCATAAACTGGAAAACATATCTGCTGTCAATTACTAATAAATAAGAAATAAAATGAACGTCATTAAAACTTGAGGCCCAAAAGAAATATATAGACAATATATAAGCACTAAATAGGTGTTCCGCCACGAAGAAAACTATAATTTCAAATATTTATAAGAGGAACAATAGGTACATAATAGTTTACTTAGGGCCGCAATTATACAGAGGTACAAAAGATGAGAATCATTAAGGACATACTATGTCCGTTAAAATTAAAAAGATAATGAGTTACGTCAGTCAATATTGAAGTAAAAATAAATATTTGAACTAGATGTAAACAAGAAAAGCAGACGACCATGAGGATTTGAATGTTGTGCTTACCAACGAAAATGAAAAGGACAAGCAAACAAAGGATATAGGTAGAGAAAGTTCTCATGATTTAGGTGTCTTGATGAATCTTGCCAATTAACGAGAAGTGAGACAATGTGCAATTGTGTAGAGAATGACTAGTCTTAAATATATGGGGACATTGATTTGTTTATTTATCTTTTTGAGACGGATATGGGGACATTAGTTGAATACATGGCAAGAATAGATTTTTTTTGACCCTTATTTCCACTGGTGATATTTGCCATAAGTATGATAGGATTTGATTCACTCATTAATGTTTTGTCCAAACATAAAACTTAGCAATTATGACAATTGTTAAGGTAATAATATTTATTGGTTTTGCGTTTGTATATAAAAGTATCACATATATCATCAAAAGAAAATATAATAGGAAAATATTCAAAGGAGGTTTTCAATATATAACAAAGTTTAAACATGCTGTTAATTACATAGTTCACACTAGAATAATTATGTGTAAAACAGAAAGGGAGGATGTAGTTCAGTACAACATAACGAAATCAAGGAAAATTCAAAAAAAGATTAGACCTCTTTTAAGGTTTTTTATTTATAATAAAAATGAAGTTAGATTATTATAGAAGTTCTTAATTGGAATTTACTATAATTTAATTTGTATCATTATAAACTTCATATTTGTCTTTTCAAAGAAATTTTTTACAATTCTGAGATACAATTCTACTTAAGCATAGTATAAGTGTATGCGTCCAATACTCCCTCTTGGAGACACAACCACCAGCCTCTGCCTCGAAACCCAACGGACAGTAACACATGTGGAGTGACCATCATGCTTAAAGTACGCGGTTGTGATATTGAATTAAGTTTAACAATATACAAACATAGTTATTACAACAACAGGGTATCTCTTATAAATGTATTTTTTTTATACAAAACCGTCTATTCCATTATGGAAAAATAAAAAATTTGTGACAAGTTTTTAATTGGGGGAAAATGTGCACTAAAATTTTTCTAGGAAAATGTTATTACATCAATCAATTATCAAATATCTTTGGTACTATATACAAAACTCATACTAATCATTTGATCAAATATTTCTAAAATTTGATGGCCAGGTATTTTTAGTTGTTGTTGTTGTGTTTTTCTTTAAGCTTTTTATTTTTTCGAGATTGTTTCCCATCTAAAAAGAAAATAGCAACTTCTGAAGCCTTCACCTTCGTTCATAAAAACAACAATTTTAGTTTTAGAGACAACATCCCAAAGTCTATAGAATTTGATAATTATAGTGGAAGCTAAATTGTTTTTTCAAGAAAGAAATAGATATTTCAACAAATAGGTTGTGTGTATACAAGTGTGTGTGTGTGTGTACTTTTTTTATGCAAACATTCGTTAGCTATGAGATCAGATGATGTTGGATTTGAACTTGAATACTTGTGTTTAAAATATCTAGAAGTATCAATTATATATCAACAATAGAAATATTTTGTTTTGATTTAATTTGCATTACAATTAGGAAGTATAAAGTTTTTAATTGTAAGATTTTGTTGAAAGTATTCTCCCAAAATAAAATATTTACTTTCCTAGAAATTACGACATTCTTTGTTTCTTCATAGAATTATACCTAGTAGTTGAAGGATTAAGTCTATTTTCTCAAGGGAATGCTTAAATCTTGAGAAATATGTAATCGAATTCCCTTTGAGAATATATGTTTCCACATCACTACTTATGATTTCCAACACATAGTTATTTTGACAATTAATGAGATCTTACGCCTGATATGTCAAAAAAAAAAAAAAAAACATTTGGTGATAGTGATTACGACTCCCTCAAGATTGAGATTCTACGAAAATAGAAGTCGTGAGTTATCGTATCGATATAATAGCTCTTAATATTATAAGTAGCGATCGTATCCTATATGTCTTTTACGTTGAACTTACGCCAACACGTGATTGAGATTAAATTTTTAGTCGATAAGTTACAGTGTTTACAAGCGAATTTCCCAAATTATTCATTGACAATGAATTAAGGTTTTTTGGTTGAGGAAGAACTGGTGATTTTGATCTTTGACACCCACGTTACATCCCTAATCCTCATTCAAATACTATTCATCTCATGCACTATAAGATAATGTCCAAATATTCATGTTAAAGTAATCCCACATATAGAAATTAATTTATTTTTGTTAGTTAATTTCAAACAATGGGATTTTAGGGCAAAAATCCAAACATTGACTTATTTTTTGCATTACATAATCGTTTACTCTCAGAAATAAATTTTACAGCCCTGCTAAATCAATAGAAATGACTTAGCAAGGCTTGAAACAAGTGCAAAATATGGATGCGTTGCACAGTCCAGTAGCTCCAGGTCCGACCTTTGTTATGCATTCTGCATTGCAGTCTCTAGGCAAACAATCTGATCCAGGACTGAAAACGAATTGAAGCACCTGGCATTGTTTGGCATCCACCACCATGGGATTGTTGCCTACGATCAAGATTGAATAGAATTTAGTTAGAACATAATTCACATAATCGTACTCGCTTGAATTATTTGTTTTGTTATCAAATAATATAACATAACAAAAATCAAGTTTTTGTTTTTCCGTTTAAGGATTTTATCAACTCCTACAAATGGCTTTTGGAGTTTTTATTTTTGTGGTTTCACATTTTAGTAGACCGTGTCTCAATTTCTATAAAAGATGCATATCCATAAACTGGAAAACATATCTGCTGTTAATTACTAATAAATAAGAAATAAAATGAACGTTATGAAAACTTGAGGCCCAAAAGAAATATATAGACAATATATAAGCACTAAATAGGTGTTCCGCCTCGAAGAAAACTATAATTTCAAATATTTATAAGAGGAACAATAAGTACGTAATAGTTTACTTATGGCCGCAATTATAGAGGAACCAAAGATGAGAATGATTAAGGACATAGTATGTCCGTTAAAATTAAAAAGATAATGAGTTACGTCGGTCAATATTGAAGTAAAAATAAATATTTGAACTAGATGTAAACAAGAAAAGCAGACAACCATGAGGATTTGAATGTTGTGCTTACCAACGAAAATGAAAAGGACAAGCAAACAAAGGATATAGGTAGAGAAAGTTCTCATGATTTAGGTGTCTTGATGAATCTTGCCAATTAACGAGAAGTGAGACAATGTGCAATTGTGTAGAGAATGACTAGTCTTAAATATATGGGGACATTGATTTGTTTATTTAACTTTTTGAGACGGATATGGGGACATTAGTTGAATATATGGCAAGAATAGATTTTTTTTGATCATTTTTTCGACTAGTGATCTTTGCCATAAAGTTTGGTAAGATTTGATTCACTCATTAATGTTTTGTCTAGACATAGAACTTAGCAATTACGACAATTGTTAATGTAATAATATTTATTGCTGTTGTGTTTGTATATGAAATTATCACATATATCATTAAAAGAAAATATAATAGGAAAATATTCAAAGGAGGTTTTCAATATATAACAAAGTTTAAACATGCTGTTAATTACATAGTTCACACTAGAATAATTATGTGTAAAACAGAAAGGGAGGATAAAGTTCAGTACAACATAACGAAATCAAGGAAAATTCAAAAAAAAGATTAGCCCTCTTTTAAGGTTTTTTATTTGTAATAAAAATGAAGTTAGATTATTATAGAAGTTCTTAATTGGAATTTACTATATTTTAATTTGTATCATTATAAACTTCATATTTGTCTTTTCAAAGAAATTTTTTACAATTCTAAGATACAATTCTACTTAAGCATAGTCTAAGTGTATGCGTCCAATACTCCCTCTTGGAGACACAACCACCAGCCTCTGCCTCGAAACCCAACGGACAGTAACACATGTGGAGTGACCATCATGCTTAAAGTACGCGGTTGTGATATTAAATTAAGTTTAAAAATATACTAACATAGTTATTACAACAACAGGGTATCTCTTATAAATGTATTTTTTTTTATACAAAACCGTCTATTCCATTATGAAAAAATAAAAAATTTGTGACAAGTTTTTAATTGGAGGAAAATGTGCACTAAAATTTTTCTGGGAAAATGTTATTACAGCAATCAATTATAAAATATCTTTGGTACTATAAACAAAACTCATACTAATCATTTGATCAAATATTTCTAAAATTTGATCGCCAGGTATTTTTAGTTGTTGTTGTTGTGTTTTTTTTATGCTTTTTATTTTTTCAGGATGGTTTCCATTCTAAAAAGAAAATAGCAACTTCTGAGGCCTTCACCTTTGTTCATAAAAAGAACGATTTTAGTTTTAGAAACAACATCCCAAATTCTATAGAATTTGATAATTATAGTGGAAGCTAAATTGTTTTCTCAAGAAAGAAATAGATATTTCAACAAATAAGTTGTGTGTATACAAGTGTGTGTGTGTGTGTACTTTTTTTATGCAAACATTCGTTAGCTATGAGATCAGATGATGTTGGATTTGAACTTTTATACTTGTGTTTAAAATATCTAGAAGTATCAATTATATATCAACAATAGAAATATTTTGTTTTGATTTAATTTGCATTACAATTAGGAAATATATAGTTTTTAATTGTAAGATTTTGTTGAAAGTATTCTCCCAAAATAAAATATTTACTTTCCTAGAAATTACGACATTCTTTGTTTCTTCATAGAATTATACCCAATAGTTGAAGGATTAAGTCTATTTTCTTGAGGGAATGCTTAAATCTTGAGAAATATGTAATCGATTTCCCATTGAGAATATATGTTTCCGCATCACTACTTATGATTTCCAACACATATTTATGTTTACAATTAATGAGATCTTACGCTTGATATGTCAAAAAAAAATAAACATTTTGTGATACTGATTACGACTCCCTCAAGATTGAGATTCTACGAAAATAGAAGTCATGAATTATCGTATTGATATAATAGCTCCTAATATTATAAGTAGCGATCATATCCTATATGTCTTTTACGTTGAACATACGCCAACACGTGATTAAGATTAAATTTTTAGTCGATAAGTTACAGTGTTTACAAGCGAATTTCCCAAATTATTCATTGACAATGAATTAAGGTTTTTTAGTTGAGGAAGAACTGGTGATTTTGATCTTTGACGCCCACATTACATCCCTGTTCCTCATTCAAATACTATTCATCAAATGCACTATAAGATAATGTCCAAATAGTCATGTTAAAGTAATCCCACATATATAAATTAATTTATTTTTATTAGTTAATGTCAAACAATGTCAAACAATGGGCTTTACACTCAGAAATAAATATTACAGCTCTGCTAAATAAATAGAAACGAATTAGCAAGGCTCGAAACAAGTGCAAAATATGGATGCGTTGCACAGTCCAGTAGCTCCTGCTTAAAGTACGCGGTTGTGATATTGAATTAAATTTAAAAATATACTAACATAGTTATTACTACAATAGGGTATCTCTTATAAATGTATTTTTTTTATACAAAACCGTCTATTCCATTATGAAAAAATAAGAATTTGTGACAAGTTTTTAATTGGAGGAAAATGTGCACTAAAATTTTTCTGGGAAAATGTTATTACATCAATCAATTATCAAATACCTTTGGAACTATATAAAAAACTCATACTAATCATTTGATCAAATATTTCTGAAATTTGATGGCCAGGTGTTTTTAGTTGTGGTTGTTGTGTTTTTTTTTTAAGCTTTTTATTTTTTGGGGATTGTTTCCCATATAAAAAGAAGATAGCAACTTCTAAAGCCCTAACCTTCGTTCATAAAGAGAACAATTTTAGTTTTATAAACAACATCCCAAACTCTATTGAATTTGATAATTATATTGGAAGCTAAATTGTTTTTTCAAGAAAGAAATAGATATTTCAACAAATAAGTTGTGTGTATACAAGTGTGTGTATGTGTATTTTTTTATCCAAACAATCGTTAACTATTAGATCAGATGATGTTGGATTTGAACTTGAATACATGTGTTTAAAATATATAGAAGTATCAATTATATATCAACAATAGAAATATTTTTTTTTGTTTTAATTTGTATTATAATTAGGAAATATATAGTTTTTGATTATAAGATTTTGTAAAGTATTCTCTTAAAACAAAATATTTACTTTCCTAGAAATTACGACATTCTTTGTTTCTTCATAGAATTATACCTAGTAGTTGAAGGATTAAGTCTATTTTCTCAAGGGAATGCTTAAATCTTGAGAAATATGTAATCGAATTCCCTTTGAGAATATATGTTTACACATCACTACTTATGATTTCCAACACATAGTTATTTTGACAATTAATGAGATCTTACGCCTGATATGTCAAAAAAAAAAAAACATTTGGTGATAGTGATTACGACTCCCTCAAGATTGAGATTCTACGAAAATAGAAGTCGTGAGTTATCGTATCGATGTAATAGCTCTTAATATTATAAGTAGCGATCGTATCCTATATGTCTTTTACGTTGAACTTACGCCAACACGTGACTGAGATTAAATTTTTAGTCGATAAGTTACAGTGTTAACAAGCGAATTTCCCAAATTATTCATTGACAATGAATTAAGGTCTTTTGGTTGAGGAAGAACTGGTGATTTTGATCTTTGACACCCACGTTACATCCCTAATCCTCATTCAAAAACTATTCATCTCATGCACTATAAGATAATGTCCAAATATTCATGTTAAAGTAATCCCACATATAGAAATTAATTTATTTTTATTAGTTAATGTCAAACAATGGGATTTTAGGGCAAAAATCCAAATATTGACTTATTTTTTGCATTACATAATCGTTTACTCACAGAAATAAATTTTACAGGCCAGCTAAATTAATAGAAACGACTTAGCAAGGCTTGAAACAAGTGCAAAATATGGATGCATTGCACAGTCCAGTAGCTCCAGGTCCGACCTTTGTTATGCATTCTGCATTGCAGTCTCTAGGCAAACAATCTGATCCAGGACTGAAAACGAATTGAAGCACCTGGCATTGTTTGGCATCCACCACCATGGGATTGTTGCCTACGATCAAGATTGAATAGAATTTAGTTAGAACATAATTCACATAATCGTACTCGCGTGAATTATTTGTTTTGTTATCAAATAATATAACATAACAAAAATCAAGTTTTTGTTTTTCCGTTTAAGGATTTTATCAACTCCTACAAATGGCTTTTGGAGTTTTTATTTTTGTGGTTTGACATTTTAGTAGACCGTGTCTCAATTTCTATAAAAGATGCATATCCATAAACTGGAAAACATATCTGCTGTCAATTACTAATAAATAAGAAATAAAATGAACGTTATGAAAACTTGAGGCCCAAAAGAAATATATAGACAATATATAAGCACTAAATAGGTGTTCCGCCTCGAAGAAAACTATAATTTCAAATATTTATAAGAGGAACAATAAGTACATAATAGTTTTCTTAGGGCCGCAATTATACAGAGGAACAAAAGAGGAGAATCATTAAGGACATACTATGTCCGTTAAAATTAAAAAGATAATGAGTTACGTCAGTCAATATTGAAGTAAAAATAAATATTTGAACTAGATGTAAACAAGAAAAGCAAACGACCATGAGGATTTGAATGTTGTGCTTACCAATGAAAATGAAAAGGACAAGCAAACAAAGGATATAGGTAGAGAAAGTTCTCATGATTTAGGTGTCTTAATGAATCTTGCCAATTAACGAGACGTGAGACAATGCGCAATTGTGTAGAGAATGACTAGTCTTAAATATATGGGGACATTGATTTGTTTATTTATCTTTTTGAGACGGATATGGGGACATTAGTTGAATATATGGCAAGAATAGATTTTTTTTTATCATTATTTCCACTGGTGATATTTTCCATAAGTATGATAGGATTTGATTCACTCATTAATGTTTTGTCCAAACATAAAACTTAGCAATTATGACAATTGTTATGGTAATAATATTTATTGGTTTTGCGTTTGTATATAAAAGTATCACATATATCATCAAAAGAAAATATAATAGGAAAATATTCAAAGGAGGTTTTCAATATATAACAAAGTTTAAACATGCTGTTAATTACATAGTTCACACTAGAATAATTATGTGTAAAACAGAAAGGGAGGATGTAGTTCAGTACAACATAACGAAATCAAGGAAAATTCAAAAAAAGATTAGACCTCTTTTAAGGTTTTTTATTTATAATAAAAATGAAGTTAGATTATTATAGAAGTTCTTAATTGGAATTTACTATAATTCAATTCGTATCATTATATACTTCATATTTGTCTTTTAAAGAAATTTTTTACAATTCTGAGTTACAATTCTACTTAAGCATAGTCTAAGTGTATGCGTCCAATACTCCCTCTTGGAGACAGAACCACCAGCCTCTGCCTCGAAACCCAACGGACAGTAATACATGTGTAGTGACCATCATGCTTAAAGTACGCGGTTGTCATATTGAATTAAGTTTAACAATATACTAACATAGTTATTACTACAATAGGGTGTCTCTTATAAATGTATTTTTTTTTATACAAAACCGCCTATTCCATTATGAAAAAATAAAAAATTTGTGACAAGTTTTTAATTGGGGGAAAATGTGCACTAAAATTTTTCTAGGAAAATGTTATTACATCAATCAATTATCAAATATCTTTGGTACTATATACAAAACTCATACTAATCATTTGATCAAATATTTCTAAAATTTGATGGCCAGGTGTTTTTAGTTGTTGTTGTTGTGTTTTTCTTTAAGCTTTTTATTTTTTCGAGATTGTTTCCCATCTAAAAAGAAAATAGCAACTTCTGAAGCCTTCACCTTCGTTCATAAAAACAACAATTTTAGTTTTAGAAACAACATCCCAAAGTCTATAGAATTTGATAATTATAGTGGAAGCTAAATTGTTTTTTCAAGAAAGAAATAGATATTTCAACAAATAGGTTGTGTGTATACAAGTGTGTGTGTGTGTACTTTTTTTATGCAAACATTCGTTAGTTATGAGATCAGATGATGTTGGATTTGAACTTGAATACTTGTGTTTAAAATATCTAGAAGTATCAATTATATATCAACAATAGAAATATTTTGTTTTGATTTAATTTGCATTACAATTAGGAAGTATAAAGTTTTTAATTGTAAGATTTTTTTGAAAGTATTCTCCCAAAATAAAATATTTACTTTCCTAGAAATTACGACATTCTTTGTTTCTTCATAGAATTATACCTAGTAGTTGAAGGATTAAGTCTATTTTCTCAAGGGAATGCTTAAATCTTGAGAAATATGTAATCGAATTCCCTTTGAGAATATATGTTTCCACATCACTACTTATGATTTCCAACACATAGTTATTTTGACAATTAATGAGATCTTACGCCTGATATGTCAAAAAAAAAAAATAAACATTTGGTGATAGTGATTACGACTCCCTCAAGATTGAGATTCTACGAAAATAGAAGTCGTGAGTTATCGTATCGATATAATAGCTCTTAATATTATAAGTAGCGATCGTATCCTATATGTCTTTTACGTTGAACTTACGCCAACACGTGACTGAGATTAAATTTTTAGTCGATAAGTTACAGTGTTTACAAGAGAATTTCCCAAATTATTCATTGACAATGAATTAAGGTTTTTTGGTTGAGGAAGAACTGGTGATTTTGATCTTTGACACCCACGTTACATCCCTAATCCTCATTCAAATACTATTCATCTCATGCACTATAAGATAATGTCCAAATATTCATGTTAAAGTAATCCCACATATAGAAATTAATTTATTTTTATTAGTTAATGTCAAACAATGGGATTTTAGGGCAAAAATCCAAACATTGACTTATTTTTTGCATTACATAATCATTTACTCACAGAAATAAATTTTACAGCCTAGCGAAATTAATAGAAACGAATTAGCAAAGCTTGAAACAAGTGCAAAATATGGATGCATTGCACAGTCCAGTAGCTCCAGGTCCGACCTTTGTTATGCATTCTGCATTGCAGTCTCTAGGCAAACAATCTGATCCAGGACTGAAAACGAATTGAAGCACCTGGCATTGTTTGGCATCCACCACCATGGGATTGTTGCCTACGATCAAGATTGAATAGAATTTAGTTAGAAAATAATTCACATAATCGTACTCGCGTGAATTATTTGTTTTCTTATCAAATAATATAACATAACAAAAATCAAGTTTTTGTTTTTCCGTTTAAGGATTTTATCAACTCCTACAAATGGCTTTTGGAGTTTTTATTTTTGTGGTTTGACATTTTAGTAGACCGTGTCTCAATTTCTATAAAAGATGCATATCCATAAACTGGAAAACATATCTGCTGTCAATCACTAATAAATAAGAAATAAAATGAACGTTATGAAAACTTGAGGCCCAAAAGAAATATATAGACAATATATAAGCACTAAATAGGTGTTCCGCCTCGAAGAAAACTATAATTTCAAATATTTATAAGAGGAACAATAAGTACATAATAGTTTACTTAAGGCCGCAATTATACAGAGGAACAAAAGATGAGAATCATTAAGGACATACTATGTCCGTTAAAATTAAAAAGATAATGAGTTACGTCAGTCAATATTGAAGTAAAAATAAATATTTGAACTAGATGTAAACAAGAAAAGCAGACGACCATGAGGATTTGAATGTTGTGCTTACCAACGAAAATGAAAAGGACAAGCAAACAAAGGATATAGGTAGAGAAAGTTCTCATGATTTAGGTGTCTTGATGAATCTTGCCAATTAACGAGAAGTGAGACAATGTGCAATTGTGTAGAGAATGACTAGTCTTAAATATATGGAGACATTGATTTGTTTATTTATCTTTTTGAGACGGATATGGGGACATTAGTTGAATATATGGCAAGAATAGATTTTTTTTTATCATTATTTCAACTGGTGATATTTACCGTAAGTATGATAGGATTTGATTCACTAATTAATGTTTTGTCCAAACATAAAACTTAGCAATTATGACAATTGTTAATGTAATAATATTTATTGGTGTTGCGTTTGTATATAAAATTATCACATATATCATCAAAAGAAAATATAATAGGAAAATTTTCAAAGGAGGTTTTCAATATATAACAAAGTTTAAACATGCTGTTAATTACATAGTTCACACTAGAATAATTATGTGTAAAACAGAAAGGGAGGATAAAGTTCAGTACATCATAACGAAATCGAGGAAAATTCAAAAAAAGATTAGCCCTCTTTTAAGGTTTTTTATTTATAATAAAAATGAAGTTAGATTATTATAGAAGTTCTTAATTGGAATTTACTATAATATAATTTGTATCATTATATACTTCATATTTGTCTTTTCAAAGAATTTTTGTACAATTCTGAGATACAATTCTACTTAAGCATAGTCTAAGTTTATGCGTGTAATACTCCCTCTTGGAGACACAAACACCACCCTTTGCCCCCAAACCCAACGGACAGTAATACATGTGGAGTGACCATCATGCTTAAAGTACGCGGTTGTGATATTGAATTAAATTTAACAATATACTAACATAGGTATTAGTACAATAAGGTATCTCTTATAAATGTATTTTTTTATTATACAAAACCGTCTATTCCATTATGAAAAAGTAAAAAAATTGTGACAAGTTTTTAATTGGGGGAAAATGTTCACTAAAATATTTCTGGGAAAATGTTACTCCATCAATCAATTATCAAATATCTTTGGTACTATATACAAAACTCATACTAATCATTTGATCAAATATTTCTAAAATTTGAGGGCCAGGTGTTTTTAGTTGTTGTTGTTGTGTTTTTTTTAACCTTTTTATTTTTTCGGGAGTGTTTCCCATGTAAAAAGAAAATAGCAACTTCTGAAGCCTTCACCTTCGTTCATAAAAAGAACAATTTTAGTTTTAGAAACAACATCCCAAAGTCTATAGAATTTGATAATTATAGTGGAAGCTAAATTGTTTTTTCAAGAAAGAAATAGATATTTCAACAAATAAGTTATGTATATACAAGTGTGTGTGTGTGTGTGTGTGTACTTTTTTATCCAAACAATCGTTCGCTATTAGATCAGATGATGTTGGATTTGAACTTGAATACTTGTGTTTAAAATATCTAGAAGTATCAATTATATATCAACAATAGAAATATTTTGTTTTGATTTAATTTGCATTACAATTAGGAAACATATAGTTTTTAACTGTAAGATTTTGTTGAAAGTATTCTCCCAAAATAAAATATTTATTTTCCTAGAAATTACGACATGCTTTGTTTCTTCATGCAGTTATACCCAATAGTTGAAGGATTAAGCCTATTTTCTCGAGGGAATGCTTAAATCTTGAGAAATATGTAATCGATTTCCCATTGAGAATATATGTTTCCGCATCACTACTTATGATTTCCAACACATATTTATGTTTACAATTAATGAGATCTTACGCTTGATATGTCAAAAAAAAATAAACATTTTGTGATAGTCATCACGACTCCCTCAAGATTGAGATTCTACGAAAATAGAAGTCGTGAATTATCGTATTGATATAATAGCTCCTAATATTATAAGTAGCGATCGTATCCTATATGTCTTTTACGTTGAACATACGCCAACACGTGATTAAGATCAAATTTTTAGTCGATAAGTTACAGTGTTTACAAGCGAATTTCCCAAATTATTCATTGACAATGAATTAAGGTTTTTTAGTTGAGGAAGAACTGGTGATTTTGATCTTTGACACCCACATTACATCCCTGTTCCTCATTTAAATACTATTCATCAAATGCACTATAAGATAATGTCCAAATAGTCATGTTAAAGTAATCCCACATATATAAATTAATTTATTTTTATTAGTTAATGTCAAACAATGGGCTTTTAGGGCAACAATCCAAACATTGACTTATTTTTTGCATTACATAATCGTTTACACTCAGAAATAAATATTACAGCTCTGCTAAATAAATAGAAACGAATTAGCAAGGCTTGAAACAAGTGCAAAATATGGATGCGTTGCACAGTCCAGTAGCTCCAGGTCCGACCTTTGTTATGCATTCTGCATTGCAGTCTCTAGGCAAACAATCTGATCCAGGACTGAAAATGAATTGAACCACCTGGCATTGTTTGGCATCCACCACCATGGGATTGTTGCCTACGATCAAGATTGAATAGAATTTAGTTAGAACATAATTCACATAATCGTACTCGCGTGAATTATTTGTTTTGTTATCAAATAATATAACATAACAAAAATCAAGTTTTTGTTTTTCCGTTTAAGGATTTTATAAACTCCTATAAATGGATTTTGGAGTTTTTATTTTTGTGGTTTCACATTTTAGTAGACCGTGTCTCAATTTCTATAAAAGATGCATATCCATAAATTGGAAAACATATCTCCTGTCAATTACTAAGAAATAAGAAATAAAATAAACGTTAAGAAAACATGAGGACCAAAAGAAATATATAGACAATATATAAGTACTAAATAGGTGTTCTGCCTCGAAGAAAACTATAATTTCAAATATTTATAAGAGGAACAATAAGTGCATAATAGTTTACTTATGGCCGCAATTATATGGAGGAACAAAAGATGAGAATCATTAAGGACATACTATGTCCGTTAAAATTAAAAAGATAATGAGTTACGTCGGTCAATATTGAAGTAAAAATAAATATTTGAACTAGATATAAACAAGAAAAGCAGACGACCATGAGGATTTGAATGTTGTTCTTACCAATGAAAATGAAAAGGACAAGCAAACAAAGGATATAGGTAGATAAAGTTCTCATGATTTAGGTGTCTTGATGAATCTTGCCAATTAACGAGAAGTGAGAGAATGTGCAATTGTGTAGAGAATGACTAGTCTTAAATATATGGGGACATTGATTTGTTTATTTATCTTTTTGAGATGGATATGGGGACATTAGTTGAATATATGGTAAGAATAGATTTTTTTTTATCATTTTTTCGACTGGTGATCTTTGCCATAAAGTTTGGTAAGATTTGATTCACTCATTAATGTTTTGTCCAAACATAATACTTAGCAATTATGACAATTGTTAATGTAATAATATTTATTGTTGTTGCGTTTGTATATAAAATTATCACATATATCGTTAAAAGAAAATATAAGAGGAAAATATTCAAAGGAGGTTTTCAATATATAACATAGTTTAAACATGGACTTAATTACATAGTTTACACTAGAATAGTTATGTGTAAAACAGAAAGGGAGGATAAAGTTCAGTACAACATAACGAAATCAAGGAAAATTCAAAAAAAGATTAGCCCTCTTTTAAGGTTTTTTATTTATAATAAAAATGAAGTTAGATTATTATAGAAGTTCTTAATTGGAATTTACTATAATTTAATTTGTATCATTATATACATCATATTTTGTCTTTTCAAAGAAATTTTTTACAATTCTGAGATACAATTCTACTTAAGCATAGTCTAAGTGTATGCGTCCAATACTCCCTCTTGGAGACACAACCACCAGCCTCTGCCTCGAAACCCGACGGACAGTAATACATGTGGAGTGACCATCATGCTTAAAGTACGCGGTTGTGATATTGAATTAAGTTTAACAATATATTAACATAGTTATTTCTACAATAGGGTATCTCTTATAAATGTATTTTTTTTTATACAAAACCGTCTATTCCATTATGAAAAAATAAAAAATTTGTGACAAGTTTTTAATTGGGTGAAAATGTGCACTAAAATTTTTCTGGGAAAATGTTATTACAGCAATCAATTATCAAATATCTTTGGTACTATAAACAAAACTCATACTAATCATTTGATCAAATATTTCTAAAATTTGATGGCCAGGTATTTTTAGTTGTTGTTGTTGTGTTTTTCTTTAAGCTTTTTATTTTTTCGAGATTGTTTCCCATCGAAAAAGAAAATAGCAACTTCTGAAGCCTTCACCTTCGTTCATAAAAACAACAATTTTAGTTTTAGAAACAACATCCCAAAGTCTATAGAATTTGATAATTATAGTGGAAGCTAAATTGTTTTCTCAAGTAAGAAATAGATATTTCAACAAATAGGTTGTGTGTATACAAGTGTGTGTGTGTGTACTTTTTTTATGCAAACATTCGTTAGCTATGAGATCAGATGATGTTGGATTTGAACTTGAATACTTGTGTTTAAAATATCTAGAAGTATCAATTATATATCAACAATAGAAATATTTTGTTTTGATTTAATTTGCATTACAATTACGAAGTATATAGTTTTTAATTGTAAGATTTTGTTGAAAGTATTCTCCCAAAATAAAATATTTACTTTCCTAGAAATTACGACATTCTTTGTTTCTTCATAGAATTATACCTAGTAGTTGAAGGATTAAGTCTATTTTCTCAACGGAATGCTTAAATCTTGAGAAATATGTAATCGAATTCCCTTTGAGAATATATGTTTCCACATCACTACTTATGATTTCCAACACATTGTTATTTTGACAATTAATGAGATCTTACGCCTGATATGTCAAAAAAAAAAATAAACATTTGGTGATAGTGATTACGACTCCCTCAAGATTGAGATTCTACGAAAATAGAAGTCGTGAGTTATCGTATCGATATAATAGCTCTTAATATTATAAGTAGCGATCGTATCCTATATGTCTTTTACGTTGAACTTACGCCAACACGTGACTGAGATTAAATTTTTAGTCGATAAGTTACAGTGTTTACAAGCGAATTTCCCAAATTATTCATTGACAATGAATTAAGGTTTTTTGGTTGAGGAAGAACTGGTGATTTTGATCTTTGACACCCACGTTACATCCCTAATCCTCATTCAAATACTATTCATCTCATGCACTATAAGATAATGTTCAAATATTCATGTTAAAGTAATCCCACATATAGAAATTAATTTATTTTTATTAGTTAATGTCAAACAATGGGATTTTAGGGCAAAAATCCAAACATTGACTTATTTTTTGCATTGCATAATCGTTTACTCACAGAAATAAATTTTACAGCCCAACTAAATTAATAGAAACGACTTAGCAAGGCTTGAAACAAGTGCAAAATATGGATGCGTTGCACAGTCCAGTAGCTCCAGGTCCGACCTTTGTTATGCATTCTGCATTGCAGTCTCTAGGCAAACAATCTGATCCAGGACTGAAAACGAATTGAAGCACCTGGCATTGTTTGGCATCCACCACCATGGGATTGTTGCCTACGATCAAGATTGAATAGAATTTAGTTAGAACATAATTCACATAATCGTACTCGCGTGAATTATTTGTTTTGTTATCAAATAATATAACATAACAAAAATCAAGTTTTTGTTTTTCCGTTTAAGGATTTTATCAACTCCTACAAATGGCTTTTGGAGTTTTTATTTTTGTGGTTTGACATTTTAGTAGACCGTGTCTCAATTTCTATAAAAGATGCATATCCATAAACTGGAAAACACATCTGCTGTCAATTACTAATAAATAAGAAATAGAACGAACGTTATGAAAACTTGAGGCCCAAAAGAAATATATAGACAATATGTAAGCACTAAATAGGTGTTCCGGCTCGAAGAAAACTATAATTTCAAATATTTATAAGAGGAACAATAAGTACATAATAGTTTACTTAGGGCCGCAATTATACAGAGGAACAAAAGAGGAGAATCATTAAGGACATACTATGTCCGTTAAAATTAAAAAGATAATGAGTTACGTCAGTCAATATTGAAGTAAAAATAAATATTTGAACTAGATGTAAACAAGAAAAGCAGACGACCATGAGGATTTGAATGTTGTGCTTACCAATGAAAATGAAAAGGACAAGCAAACAAAGGATATAGGTAGAGAAAGTTCTCATGATTTAGGTGTCTTGATGAATCTTGCCAATTAACGAGACGTGAGACAATGTGCAATTGTGTAGAGAATGCTAGTCTTAAATATATGGGGACATTGATTTGTTTATTTATCTTTTTGAGACGGATATGGGGACATTAGTTGAATATATGGCAAGAATAGATTTTTTTTGACCCTTATTTCCACTGGTGATATTTGCCATAAGTATGATAGGATTTGATTCACTCATTAATGTTTTGTCCAAACATAAAACTTAGCAATTATGAGAATTGTTAAGGTAATAATATTTATTGGTGTTGCGTTTGTATATAAAAGTATCACATATATCATCAAAAGAAAATATAATAGGAAAATATTCAAAGGAGGTTTTCAATATATAACAAAGTTCAAACATGCTGTTAATTACATAGTTCACACTAGAATAATTATGTGTAAAACAGAAAGGGAGGATAAAGTTCAGTACAACATAACGAAATCAAGGAAAATTCAAAAAAAGATTAGCCCTCTTTTAAGGTTTTTTATTTATAATAAAAATGAAGTTAGATTATTATAGAAGTTCTTAATTGGAATTTACTATAATTTAATTTGTATCATTATATACGTCATATTTTGTCTTTTCAAAGAAATTTTTTACAATTCTGAGGTACAATTCTACTTAAGCATAGTCTAAGTGTATGCGTCCAATACTCCCTCTTGGAGACACAACCACCAGCCTCTGCCTCGAAACCCGACGGACAGTAATACATGTGGAGTGACCATCATGCTTAAAGTACGCGGTTGTGATATTGAATTAAGTTTAACAATATATTAACATAGTTATTTCTACAATAGGGTATCTCTTATAAATGTATTTTTTTTATACAAAACCGTCTATTCCATTATAAAAAAATAAAAAATTTGTGACAAGTTTTTAATTGGGTGAAAATGTGCACTAAAATTTTTCTGGGAAAATGTTATTACAGCAATCAATTATCAAATATCTTTGGTACTATAAACAAAGCTCATACTAATCATTTGATCAAATATTTCTAAAATTTGATGGCCAGGTATTTTTAGTTGTTGTTGTTGTGTTTTTCTTTAAGCTTTTTATTTTTTCGAGATTGTTTCCCATCTAAAAAGAAAATAGCAACTTCTGAAGCCTTCACCTTCGTTCATAAAAACAACAATTTTAGTTTTAGAAACAACATCCCAAAGTCTATAGAATTTGATAATTATAGTGGAAGCTAAATTGTTTTTTCAAGAAAGAAATAGATATTTCAACAAATAGGTTGTGTGTATACAAGTGTGTGTGTGTGTGTACTTTTTTTATGCAAACATTCGTTAGCTATGAGATCAGATGATGTTGGATTTGAACTTGAATACTTGTGTTTAAAATATCTAGAAGTATCAATTATATATCAACAATAGAAATATTTTGTTTTGATTTAATTTGCATTACAATTTGGAAGTATATAGTTTTTAATTGTAAGATTTTGTTGAAAGTATTCTCCCAAAATAAAATATTTACTTTCCTAGAAATTACGACATTCTTTGTTTCTTCATAGAATTATACCTAGTAGTTGAAGGATTAAGTCTATTTTCTCAACGGAATGCTTAAATCTTGAGAAATATGTAATCGAATTCCCTTTGAGAATATATGTTTCCACATCACTACTTATGATTTCCAACACATAGTTATTTTGACAATTAATGAGATCTTACGCCTGATATGTCAAAAAAAAATAAACATTTGGTGATAGTGATTACGACTCCCTCAAGATTGAGATTCTACGAAAATAGAAGTCGTGAGTTATCGTATTGATATAATAGCTCTTAATATTATAAGTAGCGATCGTATCCTATATGTCTTTTACGTTGAACATACGCCAACACGTGACTGAGATTAAATTTTTAGTCGATAAGTTACAGTGTTTACAAGCGAATTTCCCAAATTATTCATTGACAATGAATTAAGGTTTTTTGGTTGAGGAAGAACTGGTGATTTTGATCTTTGACACCCACGTTACATCCCTAATCCTCATTCAAATACTATTCATCTCATGCACTATAAGATAATGTCCAAATATTCATTTTAAAGTAATCCCACATATAGAAATTAATTTATTTTTATTAGTTAATGTCAAACAATGGGATTTTAGGGCAAAAATCCAAACATTGACTTATTTTTTGCATTGCATAATCGTTTACTCACAGAAATAAATTTTACAGCCCAGCTAAATTAATAGAAACGACTTAGCAAGGCTTGAAACAAGTGCAAAATATGGATGCGTTGCACAGTCCAGTAGCTCCGGGTCCGACCTTTGTTATGCATTCTGCATTGCAGTCTCTAGGCAAACAATCTGATCCAGGACTGAAAACGAATTGAAGCACCTGGCATTGTTTGGCATCCACCACCATGGGATTGTTGCCTACGATCAAGATTGAATAGAATTTAGTTAGAACATAATTCACATAATCGTACCCGCTTGAATTATTTGTTTTGTTATCAAATAATATATCATAACAAAAATCAAGTTTTTATTTTTCCGTTTAAGTATCTTATCAACTCCTACAAATGGCTTTTGGAGTTTTTATTTTTGTGGTTTCACATTTTAGTAGACTGTGTCTCAATTTCTATGAAAGATGCATATCCATAAACTGGAAAACATATCTTCTTTCAATTACTAATAAATAAGAAATAAAATGAACGTTATGAAAACTTGAGGCCCGAAAGAAATATATAGACAATATATAAGCACTAAATAGGTGTTCCGCCTCGAAGAAAACTATAATTTCAAATATTTATAAGAGGAACAATAAGTACATAATAGTTTACTTACGGCCGCAATTATACAGAGGAACAAAAGATGAGAATCATTAAGGACATACTATGTCCGTTAAAATTAAAAAAGATAATGAGTTACGTCAGTCAATATTGAAGTAAAAATAAATATTTGAACTAGATGTAAACAAGAAAAGCAGACGACCATGAGGATTTGAATGTTGTGCTTACCAACGAAAATGAAAAGGACAAGCAAACAAAGGATATAGGTTGAGAAAGTTCTCATGATTTAGGTGTCTTGATGAATCTTGCCAATTAACGAGAAGTGAGACAACGTGCAATTGTGTAGAGAATGACTAGTCTTAAATATATGGGGACATTGATTTGTTTATTTATCATTTTGAGACGGATATGTGGACATTAGTTGAATATATAGCAAGAATAGATTTTTTTTGATCATTTTTTCGACTGGTGATCTTTGCCATAAAGTTTGGTAAGATTTGATTCACTCATTAATGTTTTGTCCAGACATAAAACTTAGCAATTATGACAATTGTTAATGTAATAATATTTATTGTTGTTGCGTTTGTATATAAAATTATCACATATATCATTAAAAGAAAATATAATAGGAAAATATTCAAAGGAGGTTTTCAATATATAACAAAGTTTAAACATGGACTTAATTACATAGTTTACACTAGAATAGTTATGTGTAAAACAGAAAGGGAGGGAAAAGTTCAGTACAACATTACGAAATCAAGGAAAATTCAAAAAACGATTAGCCCTCTTTTAAAGTTTTTTATTTATTATAAAAATGAAGTTAGATTATTATAGATGTTCTTAGTTGAAATTTACTATAATTTAATTTGTATCATTATATACTTCATATTTGTCTTTTCAAAGAATTTTTGTACAATTCTGAGATACAATTCTACTTAAGCATAGTCTAAGTGTATGCGTGTAATACTCCCTCTTGGAGACACGAACACCACCCTTTGCCCCCAAACCCAACGGACAGTAATACATGTGGAGTGACCATCACGCTTAAAGTACGTGGTTGTGATATTGAATTAAATTTAACAATATACTAACATAGGTATTAGTACAATAAGGTATCTCTTATAAATGTATTTTTTTATTATACAAAACCGTCTATTCCATTATGAAAAAGTAAAAAAATTGTGACAAGTTTTTAATTGGGGGAAAATGTTCACTAAAATATTTCTGGGAAAATGTTACTACATCAATCAATTATCAAATATCTTTGGTACTATATACAAAACTCATACTAATCATTTGATCAAATATTTCTAAAATTTAAGGGCCAGGTGTTTTTAGTTGTTGTTGTTGTGTTTTTTTTAACCTTTTTATTTTTTCGGGAGTGTTTCCCATGTAAAAAGAAAATAGCAACTTCTGAAGCCTTCACCTTCGTTCATAAAAAGAACAATTTTAGTTTTAGAAACAACATCCCAAAGTCTATAGAATTTGATAATTATAGTGGAAGCAAAATTGTTTTTTCAAGAAAGAAATAGATATTTCAACAAATAAGTTATGTATATACAAGTGTGTGTGTTTGTGTGTACTTTTTTTATCCAAACAATCGTTCGCTATTAGATCAGATGATGTTGGATTTGAACTTGAATACTTGTGTTTAAAATATCTAGAAGTATCAATTATATATCAACAATAGAAATATTTTGTTTTGATTTAATTTGCATTACAATTAGGAAACATATAGTTTTTAACTGTAAGATTTTGTTGAAAGTATTCTCCCAAAATAAAATATTTATTTTCCTAGAAATTACGACATTCTTTGTTTCTTCATGCAGTTATACCCAATAGTTGAAGGATTAAGTCTATTTTCTTGAGGGAATGCTTAAATCTTGAGAAATATGTAATCGATTTCCCATTGAGAATATATGTTTCCGCATCACTACTTATGATTTCCAACACATATTTATGTTTACAATTAATGAGATCTTACGCTTGATATGTCAAAAAAAAATAAACATTTTGTGATACTGATTACGACTCCCTCAAGATTGAGATTCTACGAATATAGAAGTCATGAATTATCGTATTGATATAATAGCTCCTAATATTATAAGTAGCGATCATATCCTATATGTCTTTTACGTTGAACATACGCCAACACGTGATTAAGATTAAATTTTTAGTCGATAAGTTACAGTGTTTACAAGCGAATTACCCAAATTATTCATTGACAATGAATTAAGGTTTTTTAGTTGAGGAAGAACTGGTGATTTTGATCTTTGACGCCCACATTACATCCATGTTCCTCATTCAAATACTATTCATCAAATGCACTATAAGATAATGTCCAAATAGTCATGTTAAAGTAATCCCACATATATAAATTAATTTATTTTTATTAGTTAATGTCAAACAATGGGCTTTTAGGGCAAAAATCCAAACATTGACTTATTTTTTGCATTACATAATTGTTTACACTCAGAAATAAATATTACAGCTCTGCTAAATAAATAGAAACGAATTAGCAAGGCTTGAAACAAGTGCAAAATATGGATGCGTTACACAGTCCAGTAGCTCCTGCTTAAAGTACGCGGTTGTGATATTGAATTAAATTTAAAAATATACTAACATAGTTATTACTACAATAGGGTATCTCTTATAAATGTATTTTTTTTATACAAAACCGTCTATTCCATTATGAAAAAATAAGAATTTGTGACAAGTTTTTAATTGGAGGAAAATGTGCACTAAAATTTTTCTGGGAAAATGTTATTACATCAATCAATTATCAAATACCTTTGGAACTATATAAAAAACTCATACTAATCATTTGATCAAATATTTCTGAAATTTGATGGCCAGGTGTTTTTAGTTGTGGTTGTTGTGTTTTTTTTTTAAGCTTTTTATTTTTTCGGGATTGTTTCCCATATAAAAAGAAGATAGCAACTTCTAAAGCCCTAACCTTCGTTCATAAAGAGAACAATTTTAGTTTTATAAACAACATCCCAAAGTCTATTGAATTTGATAATTATATTTGAAGCTAAATTGTTTTTTCAAGAAAGAAATAGATATTTCAACAAATAAGTTGTGTGTATACAAGTGTGTGTATGTGTATTTTTTTATCCAAACAATCGTTAACTATTAGATCAGATGATGTTGGATTTGAACTTGAATACATGTGTTTAAAATATATAGAAGTATCAATTATATATCAACAATAGAAATATTTTTTTTTTGTTTTAATTTGTATTATAATTAGGAAATATATAGTTTTTGATTATAAGATTTTGTAAAGTATTCTCTTAAAACAAAATATTTACTTTCCTAGAAATTACGGCATTCTTTGTTTCTTCATAGAATTATACCTAATAGTTGAAGGATTAAGTCTGTTTTCTCAAGGGAATGCTTAAATCTTGAGTAATAGGAAATCGAATTCCCTTTGAGAATATATGTTTCCACATCACTACCTATGATTTCCAACACATAGTTATTTTGACAATTAATGAGATCTGAGCCTGATACGTCAAAAAAAAAAAAAACATTTCGTGATAGTGATTACGACTCCCTCAAGATTGAGATTCTACGAAAATAGAAGTCGTGAGTTATCGTATTGATATACTAGCTCTTAATATTATAAGTAGCGATCGCATCCTATATGTCTTTTACGTTGAAGAAATGCCAACACGTGATTAAGATTAAATTTTTAGTCGATAAGTTACAGTGTTTACAAGCGAATTTCAGAAATTATTCATTTACAATGAATTAAGGTTTTTTAGTTGAGGAAGAACTTGTGATTTAGATCTTTGACACCCATGTTACATCCCTGTTCCTCATTCAAATACTATTCATCTCATGCACTATAAGATAATGTCCAAATATTCATGTTAAAGTAATCCCACATATAGAAATTAAGTTATTTTTATTAGTTAATGTCAAACAATGGGATTTTAGGGAAAAAATCCAAACATTGACTTATTTTTTGCATTACATAATCGTTTACTCTCAGAAATAAATATTACAGCTCTGCTAAATAAATAGAAACGAATTAGCAAGGCTTGAAACAAGTGCAAAATATGGATGCGTTGCACAGTCCAGTAGCTCCAGGTCCGACCTTTGTTATGCATTCTGCATTGCAGTCTCTAGGCAAACAATCTGATCCAGGACTGAAAACGAATTGAAGCACCTGGCATTGTTTAGCGTCCACCACCATGGGATTGTTGCCTACGATCAAGATTGAATAGAATTTAGTTAGAACATAATTCACATAATCGTACTCGCTTGAATTATTTGTTTTGTTATCAAATAATATAACATAACAAAAATCAAGTTTTTGTTTTTCCGTTTAAGGATTTTATCAACTCCTAGAAATGGCTTTTGGAGTTTTTATTTTTGTGGTTTCACATTTTAGTAGACCGTGTCTCAATTTCTATAAAAGATGCATATCCATAAACTGGAAAACATATCTCCTGTCAATTACTAAGAAATAAGAAATAAAATGAACGTTATGAAAACTTGAGGACAAAAAAAATATATAGACAATATATAAGTACTATATAGGTGTTCCGCCTCGAAGAAAACAATAATTTCAAATATTTATAAGAGGAATAATAAGTACATAATAGTGTACTTATGGCCGCAATTATACAGAGGAACAAAAGATGAGAATGATTAAGAACATACTATGTCCGTTAAAATTAAAAAGATAATGAGTTACGTCGGTCAATATTGAAGTAAAAATAAATATTTGAACTAGATGTAAACAAGAAAAGCAGACAACCATGAGGATTTGAATGTTGCGCTTACCAACGAAAATGAAAAGGACAAGCAAACAAAGGATATAGGTAGAGAAAGTTCTCATGATTTAGGTGTCTTGATGAATCTTGCCAATTAACGAGAAGTGAGACAATGTACAATTGTGTAGAGAATGACTAGTCTTAAATATATGGGGACATTGATTTGTTTATTTATCTTTTTGAGACGGATATGGGGACATTGGTTGAATATATGGCAAGGATAGATTTTTTTTTTTTATCATTATTTCAACTGGTGATATTTGCCATAAGGTATGATAGGATTTTATTCACTCATTAGTGTTTTGTCCAAACATAAAACTTAGCAATTATGACAATTGTTAATGTAATAATATTTATTGGTGTTGCGTTTGTATATAAAATTATCACATATATCATTAAAAGAAAATATAATAGGAAAATATTCAAAGGAGGTTTTCAATATATAACAAAGTTTAAACATGCTGTTAATTACATAGTTCACACTAGAATAATTATGTGTAAAACAGAAAGGGAGGATAAAGTTCAGTACAACATAACGAAATGAAGGAAAATTCAAAAAAAGATTAGCCCTCTTTGAAGGTTTTTTATTTATAATAAAAATGAAGTTAGATTATTATAGAAGTTCTTAATTGGAATATACTATAATTTAATTTGTATCATTATATACTTCAGATTTGTCTTTTCATAGAAATTTTTTGCAATTCAGAGATACAATTCTACTTAAGCATAGTCTAAGTGTATGCGTCCAATACTCCCTCTTGGAGACCCAACCACCAGCCTCTGCCTCGAAACCCAACGGACAGTAATACATGTGGAGTGACCATCATGCTTAAAGTACACGGTTGTGATATTGATTTAAATTTAAAAATATACTAACATAGTTATTACTACAATAGGGTATCTCTTATAAATGTATTTTTTTTATACAAAACCGTCTATTCCATTATGAAAAAATAAAAAATTTGTGACAAGTTTTTAATTGGGGGAAAATGTGCACTAAAATTTTTCTGGGAAAATGTTATTACATCAATCAATTATCAAATACCTTTGGAACTATATAAAAAACTCATACTAATCATTTGATCAAATATTTCTGAAATTTGATGGCCAGGTGTTTTTAGTTGTGGTTGTTGCGTTTTTTTTTTAAGCTTTTTATTTTTTCGGGATTGTTTCCCATATAAAAAGAAGATAGCAACTTCTAAAGCCCTAACCTTCGTTCATAAAGAGAACAATTTTAGTTTTATAAACAACAACCCAAAGTCTATAGAATTTGATAATTATATTGGAAGCTAAATTGTTTTTTCAAGAAAGAAATAGATATTTCAACAAATAAGTTGTGTGTATACAAGTGTGTGTATGTGTATTTTTTTATCCAAACAATCGTTAACTATTAGATCAGATGATGTTGGATTTGAAGTTGAATACATGTGTTTAAAATATATAGAAGTATCAATTATATATCAACAATAGAAATATTTTTTTTGTTTTAATTTGTATTATAATTAGGAAATATATAGTTTTTGATTATAAGATTTTGTTGAAAGTACTCTCTTAAAACAAAATATTTACTTTCCTAGAAATTACGGCATTCTTTGTTTCTTCATAGAATTATACCTAGTAGTTGAAGGATTAAGTCTATTTTCTCAAGGGAATGCTTAAATCTTGAGAAATACGTAATTGAATTCCCTTTGAGAATATATGTTTCCACATCACTACTTATGATTTCCAACACATAGTTATTTTGACAATTAATGAGATCTTACGCCTGATACGTCAAAAAAAAAAAAAATAAACATTTCGTGATAGTGATTACGAGTCCCTCAAGATTGAGATGCTACGAAAATAGAAGTCGTGAGTTATCGTATTGATATAATAGCTCTTAATATTATAAGTAGCGATCGTATCCTATATGTCTTTTACGTTGAAGATACGCCAACACGTGATTAAGATTAAATTTATAGTCGATAAGTTACAGTGTTTACAAGCGAATTTCCCAAATTATTCATTTACAATGAATTAAGTTTTTTAGTTGAGGAAGAACTGGTGATTTTGATCTTTGAGACCCACGTTACATCCCTGTTCCTCATTCAAATACTATTCATCTCATGCACTATAAGATAATGTCCAAATATTCATGCTAAAGTAATCCCACATATAGAAATTAATTTATTTTTATTAGTTAATGTCAAACAACGGGATTTTAGGGCAAAAATCCAAACATTGACTTATTTTTTGCATTACATAATCGTTTACTCTTGGAAATAAATATTATAGCTCTGCTAAATAAATTGAAACGAATTAGCAAGGCTTGAAACAAGTGCAAAATATGGATGCGTTGCACAGTCCAGTAGCTCCAGGTCCGACCTTTGTTATGCATTCTGCATTGCAGTCTCTAGGCAAACAATCTGATCCAGGACTGAAAACGAATTGAAGCACCTGGCATTGTTTAGCATCCACCACCATGGGATTGTTGCCTACGATCAAGATTGAATAGAATTTAGTTAGAACATAATTCACATAATCGTACTCGCTTGAATTATTTGTTTTGTTATCAAATAATATAACATAACAAAAATCAAGTTCTTGTTTTTCCGTTTAAGGATTTTATCAACTCCTAGAAATGGCTTTTGGAGTTTTTATTTTTGTGGTTTCACAGTATAGTAGACCGTGTCTCAATTTCTATAAAAGATGCATATCCATAAACTAGAAAACATATCTCCTGTCAATTACTAAGAAATAAGAAATAAAATGAACGTTATGAAAACTTGAGGACAAAAAAAATATATAGACAATATATAAGTACTAAATAGGTGTTCCGCCTCGAAGAAAACAATAATTTCAAATATTTATAAGAGGAACAATAAGTACATAATAGTGTACTTATGGCCGCAATTATACAGAGGAACAAAAGATGAGAATGATTAAGGACATACTATGTCCGTTAAAATTAAAAAGATAATGAGTTACGTCGGTCAATATTGAAGTAAAAATAAATATTTGAACTAGATGTAAACAAGAAAAGCAGACGACCATGAGGATTTGAATGTTGCGCTTACCAACGAAAATGAAAAGGACAAGCAAACAAAGGATATAGGTAGAGAAAGTTCTCATGATTTAGGTGTCTTGATGAATCTTGCCAATTAACGAGAAGTGAGACAATGTGCAATTGTGTAGAGAATGACTAGTCTTAAATATATGGGGACATTGATTTGTTTATTTATCTTTTTGAGACGGATATGGGGACATTGGTTGAATATATGGCAAGAATAGATTTTTTTTTATCATTATTTCAACTGGTGATATTTGCCATAAAGTATGATAGGATTTGATTCACTCATTAATGTTTTGTCCAAACATAAAACTTAGCAATTATGACAATTGTTAATGTAATAATATTTATTGGTGTTGCGTTTGTATATAAAATTATCACATATATCATTAAAAGAAAATATAATAGGAAAATATTCAAAGGAGGTTTTCAATATATAACAAAGTTTAAACATGCTGTTAATTACATAGTTCACACTAGAATAATTATGTGTAAAACAGAAAGGAAGGATAAAGTTCAGTACAACATAACGAAATCAAGGAAAATTCAAAAAAAGATTAGCCTTCTTTGAAGGTTTTTTATTTATAATAAAAATGAAGTTAGATTATTATAGAAGTTCTTAATTGGAATTTACTATAATTTAATTTGTATCATTATATACTTCAGATTTGTCTTTTCAAAGAAATTTTTTGCAATTCTGAGATACAATTCTACTTAAGCATAGTCTAAGTGTATGCGTCCAATACTCCCTCTTGGAGACCCAACCACCAGCCTCTGCCTCGAAACCCAACGGACAGTAATACAAGTGGAGTGACCATCATGCTTAAAGTACGCGGTTGTGATATTGAATTAAATTTAAAAATATACTAACATAGTTATTACTACAATAGGGTATCTCTTGTAAATGTATTTTTTTTTATACAAAACCGTCTATTCCATTATGAAAAAATAAAAAATTTGTGACAAGTTTTTAATTGGGGGAAAATGTGCACTAAAATTTTTCTGGGAAAATGAGATTACATCAGTCAATTATCAAATACCTTTGGAACTATATAAAAAACTCATACTAATCATTTGATCAAATATTTCTGAAATTTGATGGCCAGGTGTTTTTAGTTGTGGTTGTTGTGTTTTTTTTTTTTAAGCTTTTTATTTTTTCGGGATTGTTTCCCATATAAAAAGAAGATAGCAACTTCTAAAGCCCTAACCTTCGTTCATAAAGAGAACAATTTTAGTTTTATAAACAACATCCCAAAGTCTATAGAATTTGATAATTATATTGGAAGCCAAATTGTTTTTTCAAGAAAGAAATAGATATTTCAACAAATAAGTTGTGTGTATACAAGTGTGTGTATGTGTATTTTTTTATCCAAACAATCGTTAACTATTAGATCAGATGATGTTGGATTTGAACTTGAATACATGTGTTTAAAATATATAGAAGTATCAATTATATACCAAAAATAGAAATATTTTTTTTGTTTTAATTTGTATTATAATTAGGAAATATATAGTTTTTGATTATAAGATTTTGTTGAAAGTATTCTCTTAAAACAAAATATTTACTTTCCTAGAAATTACGGCATTCTTTGTTTCTTCATAGAATTATACCTAGTAGTTGAAGGATTAAGTCTATTTTCTCAAGGGAATGCTTAAATCTTGAGAAATACGTAATCGAATTCCCTTTGAGAATATATGTTTCCACATCACTACTTATGATTTCCAACACATAGTTATTTTGACAATTAATGAGATCTTACGCCTGATACGTCAAAAAAAAAAAATAAACATTTCGTGATAGTGATTACGAGTCCCTCAAGATTGAGATGCTACGAAAATAGAAGTCGTGAGTTATCGTATTGATATAATAGCTCTTAATATTATAAGTAGCGATCGTATCCTATATGACTTTTACGTTGAAGATACGCCAACACGTGATTAAGATTAAATTTTTAGTCGATAAGTTACAGTGTTAACAAGCGAATTTCCCAAATTATTCATTTACAATGAATTAAGGTTTTTTGGTTGAGGAAGAACTGGTGATTTTGATCTTTGACACCCACGTTACATCCCTGTTCCTCATTCAAATACTATTCATCTCATGCACTATAAGATAATGTCCAAATATTCATGTTAAAGTAATCCCACATATAGAAATTAATTTATTTTTATTAGTTAATGTCAAACAACGGGATTTTAGGGCAAAAATCCAAACATTGACTTATGTTTTGCATTACATAATCGTTTACTCTTGGAAATAAATATTATAGCTCTGCTAAATAAATTGAAACGAATTAGCAAGGCTTGAAACAAGTGCAAAATATGGATGCGTTGCACAGTCCAGTAGCTCCAGGTCCGACCTTTGTTATGCATTCTGCATTGCAGTCTCTAGGCAAACAATCTGATCCAGGACTGAAAACGAATTGAAGCACCTGGCATTGTTTAGCATCCACCACCATGGGATTGTTGCCTACGATCAAGATTGAATAGAATTTAGTTAGAACATAATTCACATAATCGTACTCGCTTGAATTATTTGTTTTGTTATCAAATAATATAACATAACAAAAATCAAGTTCTTGTTTTTCCGTTTAAGGATTTTATCAACTCCTAGAAATGGCTTTTGGAGTTTTTATTTTTGGGGTTTCACAGTATAGTAGACCGTGTCTCAATTTCTATAAAAGATGCATATCCATAAACTAGAAAACATATCTCCTGTCAATTACTAAGAAATAAGAAATAAAATGAACGTTATGAAAACTTGAGGACAAAAAAAATATATAGACAATATATAAGTACTAAATAGGTGTTCCGCCTCGAAGAAAACAATAATTTCAAATATTTATAAGAGGAACAATAAGTACATAATAGTGTACTTATGGCCGCAATTATACAGAGGAACAAAAGATGAGAATGATTAAGGACATACTATGTCCGTTAAAATTAAAAAGATAATGAGTTACGTCGGTCAATATTGAAGTAAAAATAAATATTTGAACTAGATGTAAACAAGAAAAGCAGACGACCATGAGGATTTGAATGTTGCGCTTACCAACGAAAATGAAAAGGACAAGCAAACAAAGGATATAGGTAGAGAAATTTCTCATGATTTAGGTGTCTTGATGAATCTTGCCAATTAACGAGAAGTGAGACAATGTGCAATTGTGTAGAGAATGACTAGTCTTAAATATATGGGGACATTGATTTGTTTATTTATCTTTTTGAGACGGATATGGGGACATTGGTTGAATATATGGCAAGAATAGATTTTTTTTTATCATTATTTCAACTAGTGATATTTGCCATAAAGTATGATAGGATTTGATTCACTCATTAATGTTTTGTCCAAACATAAAACTTAACAATTATGACAATTGTTAATGTAATAATATTTATTGGTGTTGCGTTTGTATATAAAATTATCACATATATCATTAAAAGAAAATATAATAGGAAAATATTGAAAGGAGGTTTTCAATATATAACAAAGTTTAAACATGCTGTTAATTACATAGTTCACACTAGAATAATTATGTGTAAAACAGAAAGGGAGGATAAAGTTCAGTACAACATAACGAAATGAAGGAAAATTCAAAAAAATATTAGCCCTCTTTTAAGGTTTTTTATTTATAATAAAAATGAAGTTAGATTATTATAGAAGTTCTTAATTGGAATTTACTATAATTTAATTTGTATCATTATATACTTCAGATTTGTCTTTTCAAAGAAATTTTTTGCAATTTTGAGATACAATTCTACTTAAGCATAGTCTAAGTGTATGCGTCCAATACTCCCTCTTGGAGACCCAACCACCAGCCTCTGCCTCGAAACCTAACGGACAGTAATACATGTGGAGTGACCATCATGCTTAAAGTACGCGGTTGTGATATTGAATTAAATTTAAAAATATACTAACATAGTTATTACTACAATAGGGTATCTCTTGTAAATGTATTTTTTTTATACAAAACCGTCTATTCCATTATGAAAAAATAAAAAATTTGTGACAGTTTTTAATTGGGGGAAAATGTGCACTAAAATTTTTCTGGGAAAATGATATTACATCAATCAATTATCAAATACCTTTGGAACTATATAAAAAACTCATACTAATCATTTGATCAAATATTTCTGAAATTTGATGGCCAGGTGTTTTTAGTTGTGGTTGTTGTGTTTTTTTTTTTCAAGCTTTTTATTCTTTCGGGATTGTTTCCCATATAAAAAGAAGATAGCAACTTCTAAAGCCCTAACCTTCGTTCATAAAGAGAACAATTTTAGTTTTATAAACAACATCCCAAAGTCTATAGAATTTGATAATTATATTGGAAGCCAAATTGTTTTTTCAAGAAAGAAATAGATATTTCAACAAATAAGTTGTGTGTATACAAGTGTGTGTATGTGTATTTTTTTATCCAAACAATCGTTAACTATTAGATCAGATGATGTTGGATTTGAACTTGAATACATGGGTTTAAAATATATAGAAGTATCAATTATATACCAAAAATAGAAATATTTTTTTTTGTTTTAATTTGTATTATAATTAGGAAATATATAGTTTTTGATTATAAGATTTTGTTGAAAGTATTCTCTTAAAACAAAATATTTACTTTCCTAGAAATTACGGCATTCTTTGTTTCTTCATAGAATTATACCTAGTAGTTGAAGGATTAAGTCTATTTTCTCAAGGGAATGCTTAAATCTTGAGAAATACGTAATCGAATTCCCTTTGAGAATATATGTTTCCACATCACTACTTATGATTTCCAACACATAGTTATTTTGACAATTAATGAGATCTTACGCCTGATACGTCGAAAAAAAAAAATAAGCATTTCGTGATAGTGATTACGAGTCCCTCAAGATTGAGATGCTACGAAAATAGAAGTCGTGAGTTATCGTATTGATATAATAGCTCTTAATATTATAAGTAGCGATCGTATCCTATATGACTTTTACGTTGAAGATACGCCAACACGTGATTAAGATTAAATTTTTAGTCGATAAGTTACAGTGTTAACAAGCGAATTTCCCAAATTATTCATTTACAATGAATTAAGGTTTTTTAGTTGAGGAAGAACTGGTGATTTTGATCTTTGACACCCACGTTACATCCCTGTTCCTCATTCAAATTCTATTCATCTCATGCACTATAAGATAATGTCCAAATATTCATGTTAAAGTAATCCCACATATAAAAATTAATTTATTTTTATTAGTTAATGTCAAACAACGGGATTTTAGGGCAAAAATCCAAACATTGACTTATTTTTTGCATTACATAATCGTTTACTCTCGGAAATAAATATTACAGCTCTGCTAAATAAATTGAAACGAATTAGCAAGGCTTGAAACAAGTGCAAAATATGGATGCGTTGCACAGTCCAGTAGCTCCAGGTCCGACCTTTGTTATGCATTCTGCATTGCAGTCTCTAGGCAAACAATCTGATCCAGGACTGAAAACGAATTGAAGCACCTGGCATTGTTTAGCATCCACCACCATGGGATTGTTGCCTACGATCAAGATTGAATAGAATTTAGTTAGAACATAATTCACATAATCGTACTCGCTTGAATTATTTGTTTTGTTATCAAATAATATAACATAACAAAAATCAAGTTCTTGTTTTTCCGTTTAAGGATTTTATCAACTCCTAGAAATGGCTTTTGGAGTTTTTGTTTTTGTGGTTTCAAATTTTAGTAGACCGTGTCTCAATTTCTATAAAAGATGCATATCCATAAACTAGAAAACATATCTCCTGTCAATTACTAAGAAATAAGAAATAAAATGAACGTTATGAAAACTTGAGGACAAAAAAAATATATAGACAATATATAAGTACTAAATAGGTGTTCCACCTCGAAGAAAACAATAATTTCAAATATTTATAAGAGGAACAATGAGTACATAATAGTTTACGTATGGCCGCAATTATACAGAGGAACAAAAGAGGAGAATGATTAAGGACATACTATGTCCGTTAAAATTAAAAAGATAATGAGTTACGTCGGTCAATATTGAAGTAAAAATAAATATTTGAACTAGATGTAAACAAGAAAAGCAGACGACCATGAGGATTTGAATGTTGTGCTTACCAACGAAAATGAAAAGGACAAGCGAACAAAGGATATAGGTAGAGAAAGTTCTCATGATTTAGGTGTCTTGATGAATCTTGCCAATTAACGAGAAGTGAGACAATGTGCAATTGTGTAGAGAATGACTAGTCTTAAATATATGGGGACATTGATTTGTTTATTTATCTTTTTGAGACGGATATGGGGACATTGGTTGAATATATGGCAAGAATAGATTTTTTTTTTATCATTATTTCAACTGGTGATATTTGCCATAAAGTATGATAGGATTTGATTCACTCATTAATGTTTTGTCCAAACATAAAACTTAGCAATTATGACAATTGTTAATGTAATAATATTTATTGCTGTTGTGTTTGTATATGAAATTATCACATATATCATTAAAAGAAAATATAATAGGAAAATATTGAAAGGAGGTTTTCAATATATAACAAAGTTTAAACATGCTGTTAATTACATAGTTCACACTAGAATAATTATGTGTAAAACAGAAAGGGAGGATAAAGTTCAGTACAACATAACGAAATCAAGGAAAATTCAAAAAAAGATTACCCCTCTTTTAAAGTTTTTTATTTATAGTAAAAATGAAGTTAGATTATTATAGAAGTTCTTAGTTGAAATTTACTATAATTTAATTTGTATCATTATATACTTCATATTTGTCTTTTCAAATAAATTTTTTACAATTCTGAGATACAATTCTGCTTAAGCATAGTCTAAGTGTATGCGTCCAATACTCCCTCTTGGAGACACAACCACCAGCCTCTGCCTCGAAACCCAACGGACAGTAATACATGTGGAGTGACCATCATGCTTAAAGTACGTGGTTGTGATATTGAATTAAATTTAACAATATACTAACATAGTTATTACTACAATAGGGTATCTCTTATAAATGTATTTTATTATTATACAAAACCGTCTATTCCATTATGAAAAAATAAAAAATTTGTGACAAGTTTTTAATTGGGGGAAAATGTGCACTAAAATTTTTCTAGGAAAATGTTATTACATCAATCAAATATCAAACATCTTTGGAACTATATAAAAAACTCATGCTAATCATTTGATCAAATATTTCTAAAATTTGATGCCCAAGTGTTTTTAGTTGTGGTTGTTGTGTTTTTTTTAAGCTTTTTATTTTTTCGGGATTGTTTCCCATATAAAAAGAAGATAGCAACTTCTAAAGCCTTAACCTTCGTTCATAAAAAGAACAATTTTAGTTTTAGAAACAACATCCCAAAGTCTATAGAATTTGATAATTATAGTGGAGGCTAAATTGTTTTTTGAAGAAAGAAATAGATATTTCAACAAATAAGTTGTGTGTATACAAGTGTGTGTATTTGTATTTTTTTTATCCAAACAATCGTTAACTATTAGATGAGATGATGTTGGATTTGAACTTGAATACATGTGTTTAAAATATCGAGAAGTATCAATTATATATCAACAATAGAAATATTTTTTTTTTGTTTTAATTTGTATTATAATTAGGAAATATATAGTTTTTGATTATAAGGTTTTGTTGAAAGTATTCTCTCAAAACAAAATATTTACTTTCCTAGAAATTACGTCATTCTTTGTTTCTTCATAGAATTATACCTAGTTGTTGAAGGATTAAGTCTATTTTCTCAAGGGAATGCTTAAATCTTGAGAAATACGTAATTGAATTCCCTTTGAGAATATATGTTTCCACATCACTACTTATGATTTCCAACACATAGTTATTTTGACAATTAATGAGATCTTACGCCTGATATGTCAAAAAAAGAAAACATTTCATGATAGTGATTATGACTCCCTCAAGATTGAGATTCTACGAAAATAGAAGTCGTGAGTTATCGTATTGATATAATAGATCTTAATATTATATGTAGCGATCGTATCCTATATGTCTTTACGTTGAACATACGCCAACACGTGATTAATATTAAATTTTTAGTCGATAAGTTACAGTGTTTACAAGCGAATTTCCCAAATTATTCATTGACAATGAATTAAGGTTTTTTAGTTGGGGAAGAACTGGTGATTTTGATCTTTGACACCCACGTTACATCCCTGTTCCTCATTCAAATACTATTCATCTCATGCACTATAAGATAATGTCCAAATATTCATGTTAAAGTAATCCCACTTATAAAAATTAATTTATTTTTATTAGTTAATGTCAAACAATGGGATTTTAGGGCAAAAATCCAAACATTGACAAATTTTTTGCATTACATAATCGTTTACTCTCGTAAATAAATATTACAGCTCTGCTAAATAAATAGAAACGACTTAGCAAGGCTTGAAACAAGTGCAAAATATGGATGCGTTGCACAGTCCAGTAGCTCTAGGTCCGACCTTTGTTATGCATTCTGCATTGCAGTCTCTAGGCAAACAATCTGATCCAGGACTGAAAACGAATTGAAGCACCTGGCATTGTTTAGCATCCACCACCATGGGATTGTTGCCTATGATCAAGATTGAATAGAATTTAGTTAGAACATAATTCACATAATTGTACTCGCTTGAATTATTTGTTTTGTTATCAAATAATATAACATAACAATAATCAAGTTTTTGTTTTTCCGTTTAAGGATTTTATCAGCTCCTACAAATGGCTTTTGGAGTTTTTATTTTTGTGGTTTCACATTTTAGTAGACCGTGTCTCAATTTCTATAAAAGATGCATAGTCATAAACTGGAAAAAAAAATGAATGTTATGAAAACTTGAGGACAAAAAAAATATATAGACAATATATAAGTACTAAATAGGTGTTCCGCCTCGAAGAAAACAATAATTTCAAATATTTATAAGAGGAACAATGAGTACATAATAGTTTACTTATGGCCGCAATTATGCAGAGTAACAAAAGATGAGAATGATTAAGGACATACTATGTCCGTTAAAATTAAAAAGATAATGAGTTACGTCGGTCAATCTTGAAGTAAAAATAAATATTTGAACTAGATGTAAACAAGAAAAGCAGACGACCGTGAGGATTTGAATGTTGTGCTTACCAAGGAAAATGAAAAGGACAAGCAAACAAAGGATATAGGTAGAGAAAGTTCTCATGATTTAGGTGTCTTGATGAATCTTGCCAATTAACGAGAAGTGAGACAATGTGCAATTGTGTAGAGAATGACTAGTCTTAAATATATGGGGACATTGATTTGTTTATTTATCTTTTTGAGACGGATATGGGGACATTAGTTGAATATATGGCAAGAATAGATTTTTTTTAATCATTTTTTCGACTGGTGATCTTTGCCATAAAGTATCGTAAGATTTGATTCACTCATTAATGTTTTGTCCAAATGTAAAACTTAGCAATTATGACAGTTGTTAATGTAATAATATTTATTGTTGTTGCGTTTGTATATAAAATTATCACATATATCATTAAAAGAAAATATAATAGGAAAATATTGAAAGGAGGTTTTCAATATATAACAAAGTTTAAACATGCAATAAATTACATAGTTTACACTAGAATAGTTACGTGTAAAACAGAAAGGGAGGAAAAAGTTCAATACAACATTACAAAATCAAGGAAAATTCAAAAAACGATTAGCTCTCTTTTAAAGTTTTTTATTTATAATAAAAATGAAGTTAGATTATTATAGAAGTTCTTAGTTGGAATTTACTATAATTTAATTTGTATCATTATATACTTCATATTTGTCTTTTCAAAGAATTTTTTTACAATTCTGAGATACAATTCTACTTAAGCATAGTCTAAGTGTATGTGTGTAACACTCCCTCTTGGAAACACGAACACCAACCTTTGTCCCCAAACCCAACGGACAGTAATACATGTGGAGTGACCATCATGCTTAAAGTACGTGGTTATGGTATTGAATTAAATTTAACAATATACTAACATAGGTATTAATACAATAAGGTATCTCTTATAAATGTATTGTTTTATTATACAAAACCGTCTATTCCATTATGAAAAAGTAAGAAAATTGTGACAAGTTTTTAATTGGGGGAAAATGTGCACTAAAATATTACTGGGAAAATGTTATTACATCAATCAAGTATCAAATATCTTTGGTACTATATACAAAACTCATACTAATCATTTGATCAAATATTTCTAAGATTTGATGGCCAGGTGTTTTTAGTTGTTGTTGTTGTGTTTTTTTTTAAGCTTTTTATTTTTTCGGGATTGTTTCCCATTTAAAAAGAAAATAGCAACTTCTAAAGCCTTCACCTTCATTCATAAAAAGAACAATTTTAGTTTTAGAAACAACATCCCAAAGTCTATAGAATTTGATAATTATATTGGAATCTAAATTGTTTTTTCAAGAAAGAAATAGATATTTCAACAAATAAGTTGTGTGTATACAAGTGTGTGTGTGTGTGTGTGTACTTTTTTTATCCAAACATTCGTTAGGTATTAGATCAGATGATGTTGGATTGGAACTTGAATACTTGTGTTTAAAATATCTAGAAGTATCAATTATATATCAACAATAGAAATATTTTGTTTTGATTTAATTTGTATTACAATTAGGAAATATATAGTTTTTTATTGTAAGATTTTGTTGAAAGTATTCTCCCAAAATAAAATATTTATTTTCCTAGAAATTACGACATTCTTTGTTTCTTCATGAAGTTATACCCAATAGTTGAACGATTAAGCCTATTTTCTCAAGGGAATGCTTAAATCTTGAGAAATATGTAATCGATTTCCCTTTGAGAATATATATTTCCGCTTCACTACTTATGATTTCCAACACATAGTTATTTTGACAATTAATGAGATCTTATGCCTGATATGTCAAAAAAAAATAAACATTTCGTGATAGTGATTACGACTCCCTCAAGATTGAGATTCTACGAAAATAGAAGTCGTGAGTTATCGTATTGACATAATAGCTCTTAATATTATAAGTAGCGATCGTATCCTATATGTCTTTTACGTTGAACATACGCCAACACGTGATTAAGATTAAATTTTTAGTCGATACGTTACAGTGTTTACAAGCGAATTTCCCAAATTATTCATTGACAATGAATTAAGGTTTTTTAGTTGAGGAAGAACTGGTGATTTTGATCTTTGACACCCACGTTACATCCCTGTTCCTCATTCAAATACTATTCATCTCATGCACTATTAGATAATGTCCAAATATTCATGTTAAAGTAATCCCACATATAAAAATTAATTTATTTTTATTAGTTAATGTCAAACAATGGGATTTTAGGGCAAAAATCCAAACATTGACATATTTTTTGCATTACATAATCGTTTACTACCAGAAATAAATATTACAGCTCTGCTAAATAAATAGAAACGACTTAGCAAGGCTTGAAACAAGTGCAAAATATGGATGCGTTGCACAGTCCAGTAGCTCCAGGTCCGACCTTTGTTATGCATTCTGCATTGCAGTCTCTAGGCAAACAATCTGATCCAGGACTGAAAACGAATTGAAGCACCTGGCATTGTTTAGCATCCACCACCATGGGATTGTTGCCTACGATCAAGATTGAATAGAATTTAGTTAGAACATAATTCACATAATTGTACTCGCTTGAATTATTTGTTTTGTTCTCAAATAATATAACATAACAAAAATCTAGTTTTTTTTTTTTTTTTTTTTTTTTTTTTTTTTTTTTTCGTTTAAGGATTTTATCAACTCCTAGAAATGGCTTTTGGAGTTTTTATTTTTGTGGTTTCACATTTCAGTAGACCGTGTCTCAATTTCTATAAGAGATGCATATCCATAAATTGGAAAACATATCTCCTATCAATTACTAAGAAATAAGAAATAAAATGAACGTTATGAAAACTTGAGGACCAAAAAAAATATATCGACAATATATAAGTACTAAATAGGTGTTCCGCCTCGAAGAAAACTATAATTTCAAATATTTATAAGAGGAACAATAAGTACATAATAGTTTACTTATGGCCACAATTATACAGAGGAACAAAAGATGAGAATGATTAAGGACATACTATGTCCATTAAAATTAAAAAGATAATGAGTTACGTCGGTCAATCTTGAAGTAAAAATAAATATTTGAACTAGATGTAAACAAGAAAAGCAAACGACCATGAGGATTTGAATGTTGTGCTTACCAACGAAAATGAAAAGGACAAGCAAACAAAGGATATAGGTAGAGAAAGTTCTCATGATTTAGGTGTCTTGATTAATCTTGCCAATTAACGAGAAGTGAGACAATGTGCAACTGTGTAGAGAATGACTAGTCTTAAATATATGGGGATTGATTTGTTTATTTATCTTTTTGAGACGGATATGGGGACATTAGTTGAATATATGGCAAGAATAGATTTTTTTTGATCATTTTTTCTACTGGTGATATTTGCCATAAAGTATGGTAAGATTTGATTCACTCATTAATGTTTTGTCCACACATATAACTTAGCAATTATGACAATTGTTAATGTAATAATATTTATTGTTGTTGCGTTTGTATATAAAATTATCACATATATCATTAGAAGAAAATATAATAGGAAAATATTCAAAGGAGGTTTTCTATATATAACAAAGTTTAAACATGCAGTTAATTCCATAGTTTACACTAGAATAATTTTGTGTAAAACAGAAAGGGAGGAAAAAGTTCAGTACAACATTACGAAATCAAGGTAAATTCAAAAAAAGATTAGCCCTCTTTTCAAGTTTTTTATTTATAATAAAAATGAAGTTAGATTATTATAGAAGTTCTTAGTTGGAATTTACTATAATTTAATTTGTATCATTATATACTTCATATTTGTCTTTTCAAAGATTTTTTTTAGAATTCTGAGATACAATTCTACTTAAGCATAGTCTAAGTGTATGTGTGTAATACTCCCTTTTGGAGACACGAACACCAACCTTTGCCCCCAAACCCAACGGACAGTAACACATGTGGAGTGACCATCATGCTTAAAGTACGCGGTTGTGATATTGAATTAAATTTAACAATATACTAACATAGGTATTAATACAATAAGGTATCTCTTATAAATGTATTTTTTTTTATTATACAAAACCGTCTATTCCATTATGAAAAAGTAAAAAAATTGTGAAAAGTTTTTAATTGGGGGAAAATGTGCACTAAAATATTTCTGGGAAAATGTTATGACATCAATCAAATATCAAATATCTTTGGTACTATATACAAAACTCATACTAATCTTTTGATGAAATATTTCTAAAAGTTGATGGCCAGGTGTTTTTAGTTGTTGTTGTTGTGTTTTTTCTTAAGCTTTTTTTTTTTTTTTTTTTTTTCGGGATTGTTTCCCATCTAAAAAGAAAATAGCAACTTCTAAAGCCTTCACCTTCATTCGTAAAAAGAACAATTTTAGTTTTAGAAACAACATCCCAAAGTCTATAGAATTTGATAATTATATTGGAAGCTAAATTGTTTTTTCAAGAAAGAAATAGATATTTCAACAAATAAGTTGTGTGTATTTTTTTTATCCAAACAATCTTTAACTATTAGATCAGATGATGTTGGATTTGAACTTGAATACTTGTGTTTAAAATATCTAAAAGTATAAATTATATATCAACAATAGAAATATTTTGTTTTGTTTTAATTTGTATTATAACTAGGAAATATATAGTTTTTAATTGTAAGATTTTGTTGAAAGTATTCTCCCAAAATAAAATATTTATTTTCCTAGAAATTACGACATTCTTTGTTTCTTCATGCAATTATACCCAATAGTTGAAGGATTAAGTCTATTTTCTCAAGGGAATGCTTAAATCTTGAGAAATATGTAATCGATTTCCCATTGAGAATATATATTTCCGCTTCACTACTTATGATTTCCAACACATAGTTATTTTGACAATTAATGAGATCTTACGCCTGATATGTCAAAAAAAGAAAACATTTCGTGATAGTGATTACGACTCCCTCAAGATTGAGATTCTACGAAAATAGAAGTCGTGAGTTATCGTATTGATATAATAGCTCTTAATATTATACATAGCGATCGTATCCTATATGTCTTTTATGTTGAACATGCGCCAACACGTGATTAAGATTAAATTTTTAGTGGATAAGTTACAGTGTTTACAAGCGAATTTCCCAAATTATTTGTTGACAATGAATTAAGGTTTTTTAGTTGAGGAAGAACTGGTGATTTTGATCTTTGGCACCCACATTACATCCCTGTTCCTCATTCAAATACTATTCATCTCATGCACTATAAGATAATGTCCAAATATTCATGTTAAAGTAATCCCACATATAAAAATTAATTTATTTTTATTAGTTAATGTCAAACGATGGGATTTTAGGGCAAAAATTCAAGCATTGACTTATTTTTTGCATTACATAATCGTTTACTCTCAGAAATAAATATTACAGCTCTGCTAAATAAATAGAAACGACTTAGCAAGGCTTGAAACAAGTGCAAAATATGGATGCGTTGCACAGTCCAGTAGATCCAGGTCCGACCTTTGTTATGCATTCTGCATTGCAGTCTCTAGGAAAACAATCTGATCCAGGACTGAAAACGAATTGAAGCACCTTGCATTGTTTAGCATCCACCACCGTGGGATTGTTGCCTATGATCAAGATTGAATAGAATTTGATTAGAACAAAATTCACATAATCGTACATGCTTGAATTATTTGTTTTGTTATCAAATAATATAACATAACAAAAATCAAGTTTTTTTTTTTTTTCGTTTAAGGATTTTATCAACTCCTAAAAATGGCTTTTAATGTTTTTATTTTTGTGGTTTCACATTTTAGTAGACCGTGTCTCTATTTCTATAAAGATGCATATCCATAAACTGGAAAACATATCTCCTATCAATTACTAAGAAATAAGAAACAAAACGAATGTTGTGAAAACTTGAGGATCAAAAAATATATATAGACAATATATAAGTACTAAATAGGTGTTCTGCCTCGAAGAAAACAATAATTTCAAATATTTATAAGGGGAACAATAAGTGCATATTTATAAGAGGAACAATAAGTACATAATAGTTTACTTATGGCCACAATTTTACAAAGGAACAAAAGATGAGAATGATAAAAGATATACTATGTCCGTTAAAATTAAAAATATAATGAGTTATGTCGGTCAATCTTGGAGTAGAAGAAAATATTTGAACTAGATGTAAATTGGAAAAGCAGATGACCATGAGGATTTGAATGTTGTGCTTACCAACAAAAATGAAAAGGACAAGCAAACAAAGGATATAGGTAGAGAAAGTTCTCATGATTTAGGTGTCTTGATGAATCTTGCCAATAAACGAGAAGTGAGACAATGTGCAATTGTGTAGTGAATGACTAGTCTTAAATATATGGGGACATTGATTTGTTTATTTATTTTTTTTGAGAAGGATATGGGGACATTTGTTGAATATATGGCAAGAATAGATTTTTTTTTTTTATCATTTTTTCGACTGGTGATATTTGCCATAAAGTATTGTAAGATTTGATTCAGTCATTAATGTTTTGTCCAAATATAAAACTTAGTAACTATGACAATTGTTAATTTAATAATAGTTATTCTTGTTGCGTTTGTATATAAAATTATCACATATATCATTAAAAGAAAATATAATAGGAAAATATTCTAAGGAGGTTTTCAATATATAACAAAATTTAAACATGCAATTAATTACGTAGTTTACACTACAATAATTATGTGTAAAACAGAAAGGGAGGAAAAAGTTTAGTACAGTATTACGAAATCAAGGAAAATTCAAAAAAGATTAGCCCTCTTTTATAGTTTTTTATTTATAATAAAAATGAAGTTAGATTATTATAGAAGTTCTTAATTGGTATTTACTATAATTTAATTTGTATCATTATATACTTCATATTTGTCTTGTCAAAGAATTTTTTTACAATTCTGAGATACAATTGCACTTAAGCATAGTCTAAGTGTATGTGTGTAAGACTTCCTCTTGGAGACACAAACACCAACTTTTGCCCCCAAATCCAACGTACAGTAATACATGTGGAGTGACCATCATGCTTAAAGCACGCCGTTGTGATATTGAATTAAATTTAACGATATACTAACATAGTTATTACTACAATAGGGTATCTCTTATAAATATATTTTTTTATACAAAACCGCCTATTCCATTATGAAAAAATAAAAAAATTGTGACAAGTTTTTAATTGGGGGAAAATGTGCACTAAAATTTTTCTGGGAAAATGTTATTACATCAATCAAATATCAAATATCTTTGGTACTTTATACAAAACTCATACTAATCATTTGATCAAATATTTCTAAAATTTGATGGCTAGGTGTTTTTAGTTGTTGTTGTTGTGTTTTTTTTTTTTAAGCTTTTCATTTTTTTGGGATTGTTTCCCATATAAAAAGAAAATAGCAACTTCTAAAGCCTTAACCTTCGTTAATAAAAAGAACAATTTTAGTTTTAGAAACAACATCCCATAGTCTATAGAATTTGATAATTATATTGGAAGATAAATTCTATTTTCAAGAAAGAAATAGATATTTCAACAAATAAGTTGTGTGTATACAAGTGTGTGTGTGTGTGTATTTTTTTTATCCAAACAATCTTTAACTATTAGATCAGATGACGTTGGATTTGAACTTGAATACTTGTGTGTAAAATATCTAAAAGTATAAATTATATATCAACAATAGAAATATTTTTTTTTGTTTTAATTTGTATTATAACTAGGAAATATATAGTTTTTAATTGTAAGATTTTGTTGAAAGTATTCTCTCAAAATAAAATATTTACTTTCCTAGAAATTACGACATTCTTTGTTTCTTCATGCAATTATACCTAGTAGTTGAAGGATTAAGTCTATTTTCTCAAGGGAATGCTTAAATCTTGAGAAATATGTAATCGATTTCCCTTTGAGAATACATGCTTCCACATCACTACTTATGATTTCCAACACATAGTTATTTTGACAATTAATGAGAACTTACGCCTGATATGTCAAAAAATAAATAAACATTTTGTGACAGTGATTACGACTCCCTCAAGATTGAGATTCTACAAAAATAGAAGCCGTGAGTTATCGTATTGACATAATAGCTCTTAATATTATACGTAGCAATCGTATCCTATATGTCTTTTACGTTGAACATATGCCAACACGTGATTAAGATTAAATTTTTAGTCGATAAGTTACAGTGTTTACAAGCGAATTTCCCAAATTATTCGTTGACAATGAATTCAGGTTTTTTAGTTGAGGAAGAACTGGTGATTTTGATCTTTGGCACCCATATTACATCCCTGTTCCTCATTTAAATACTATTCATCTCATGCACTATAAGATAATGTCCAAATAATCATGTTAAAGTAATCCCACATATAAAAATTAATTTATTTTTATTAGTTAATGTCAAACAATGGGATTTTAGGGCAAAAATCCAAACATTGACTTATTTTTTGCATTACATAATCGTTTACTCTCAGAAATAAATATTAGAGCTCTGCTAAATAAATAGAAATGACTTAGCAAGGCTTGAAACAAGTGCAAAATATGGATGCGTTGCACAATCCAGTAGCTCCAGGTCCGACCTTTGTTATGCATTCTGCATTGCAGTCTCTAGGCAAACAATCTGATCCAGGACTGAAGACGAATTGAAGCACCTGGCATTGTTTAGCATCCACCACGACGGGATTGTTGCCTACGATCAAGATTGAATAGAATTTAGTTAGAACATAATTCACATAATCGTACACGCTTGAATTATTTGTTTTGTTATCAAATAATATAACATAACAAAAATCAAATAATATACAAAGGAACAAAAGATGAGAATGATTAAGTACATACTATGTCCGTTAAAATTAAAAAGATAATGAGTTATGGCGGTCAATCTTGTAGTAAAAGAAAATATTTGAAGTAGATGTAAACTGGGAAAGCAGACAACCATGAGGATTTGAATGTTGTGCTTACCAACAAAAATGAAAAGGACAAGCAAACAGAGGATATAGGAAGAGAAAGTTCTCATGATTTAGGTGTCTTGATGAATCTTGCCAATAAACGAGAAGTGAGACAATGTGCAATTGGGTAGTGAATGACTAGTCTTAAATAGATGGGGACATTGATCTGTTTATTTATTTTTTTGAGAAGGATATGGGGACATTAGTTGAATATATGGCAAGAATAGATTTTTTTTTTTAATCATTTTTTCGACTGGTGATATTTGCCATAAAGTATTGTAAGATTTGATTCACTCATTATTGTTTTGTCCAAATGTAAAACTTAGCAATTAGGACAATTGTTAATGTAATAATATTTATTGTTGTTGCATTTGTATATAAAATTATCACATATATCATTAAAAGAAAATATAATTGGAAAATATTCTAAGGAGGTTTTCAATATATAACAAAATTTAAACATGCAGTTAATTACATAGTTTACACTAGAATAATTATGTGTAAAACAGAAAGAGAGGAAAAAGTTTAGTACAATATTACGAAATCAAGGAAAATTCAAAAAAAGATTAGCCCTCTTTTATAGTTTTTTATTTATAATAAAAATGAAGTTAGATTATTATAGAAGTTCTTAAGAGAAATTTACTATAATTTAATTTGTATCGTTATATATTTCATATTTGTGTGTTAAAAGATTTTTTTTTTTTTAAAATTCTGAGATACAATTCTACTTAAGCATAGTCTAAGTTTATGTGTGTAATACTCCCTCTTGGAAACACGAACACCAACCTTTGCCCCAAACCCAACGGACAGTAATACATGTGGAGTGACCATCATGCTTAAAGTACGTGGTTGTGCTATTGAATCAAATTTAACAATATGCTAACATAGTTATTAGTACAATAATAGGTATCTCTTATAAATGTTTTTTTTTAGTACAAAACAGTCTAATCCATTATGAAAAAAAAAAAAATTTGTGACCAGTTTTTAATTGGGGGAAAATGTGCACTAAAATATTTCTGGGAAAATGTTATTACATCAATCAAATATCAAATATCTTTGGACTATATACACAACTCACACTAATCATTTAATTAAATATTTCTAAAATTTGATAGCTAGTTGTTTTTAGTTGTTGTTGTTGTTTTTTTTTAAACTTTTTATTTTTTCGGGATTGTTTCCCATATAAAAAGAAAATGGCAACTTCTACAGCCTCAACCTTCGTTCATAAAAAGAGCAATTTTAGTTTTAGAAACAATATCCCGAAGTCTATAGAATTTGATAATTATATTGGAAGCTAAATTGTTTTTTCAAGAAAGAAATAGACATTTCAACAAATAAGTTGTGTGTATACAATTGTGTGTGTGTGTATTTTTTTATCCAAACAATCGTTAGCTATTAGATCAGATGATGTTGGATTTGAACTTGAATAGTTGTGTTTAAAATATCTAGTAATATCAATTATATATCAACAATAGATATATTTTGTTTTGTTTTAATTTGTATTATAATTAGGAAATATATAGTTTTTAATTGTAAGATTTTATTGAAAGTATTCTCTCAAAATAAAATATTTATTTTCCTAGAAATTACGACATTCTTTGTTTCTTCATGGAATTATACCTAGTAGTTGAAGGATTAAGTCTATTTTCTCAAGGGAATGCTTAAATCTTGAGAAATATGTAATCGTGAGAAATATGTAATCTTGAGAAATATGCTTAAATAGAAACAACTTAGCAAGGCTTGTAACAAGTGCAAAATATGGAAGTGTTGCATAGTCCAGAAGATCCAGATCCGAACTTTGTTGTGCATTCTGCATTGCAGTTTCTAGGTAAACAATCCGATCTAGGACTGGAAACGAATTGGAGCACCTTGAATTGTTTAGCATCCACCACCATGGGATTGTTGCCTATGATCAGGATTGAATAGAATTTAATTAGAACATCATTTTGATAATCGTACACGCTTGAATTATTTTTTTTGCTATCAAATAATGTAACATAACAAAAATCAAGTTTTTGTTTTTCCGTTAAGGATTTTATCAACTCCTAAAAATGGCTTTTGGAGTTTTTATTTTTGTGGTTTCACATTTTAGTAGACTATGTCTCTATTTCTATAAAAGATGCATATCCATAAACTGGAAAACATATCTCCTATCAATTACTAAGAAATAAGAAACAAAATGAACCTTATGAAAACTTGAGGACCAAAGAAAATATGTAGACAATATATAAGTTCTAAATAGGTGTGTCGCCTCGAATAAAATAATAGTTTCAAATATTTATAAGAGGAACAATAAGTACATACGATGTCAAAATTATAAGAGGAACAAGCAGATCAAGAAGTTGCTTGGTTACAAAACCCTATGGTGCATAAACATAGCAGCTTCTTCACAATAGAGATGAACTAGGGCAAACTTTGTCTCCAGTCACAAATTGCTTGAACAGACTTTGCTCAATGCTTGTGCAACTTGTGCTTTTCGCTGTGCCACCAGATACAACACTTAAAATAATCTTTTTATATGTCTAGGGTTATGATAAAAGAAGGCCCAAAGACATATCCACGGATTGCAATCAAAACAGATCTAAAATTATGTTTTTCTTAGACCTCGACAGATAGTAGGTGTCGAGATGCTGTCGAGAAGCTGTTGAGCCACGGGGCTAGAATAGCTTCTTAAGCTTGATAGATGCTAGCTGTTGAGATAGCTTTCAAGCTTCAATGACAGGAACTTCTTCAGCTTGTTTCTTGGATAGACTTGCAAGGCTTTAACACGTGATCTTGAAACCTTGTTTCTTGAAATATTAAAAACATCCTAGATTTACCCAAATACAAGCAAAGTGCGTTTTGTCAAAGGATTAGTCAATTACATAAAATAATGACATATGTACCTAACAAGTGAAACACATATATATCCTAACAATCTTCCCATTTGGCAATCCATGAAAAAACCACAACAAACAAATAAGCATATGAGAGAAGTCATAAAGCATTCAACCGATGCTCACTTATTGAATACAATAAAATCTATCCTAACATAAACTCTTGAAAAACTTTGCAAGAAGAGAGTTCATGGCAAGTAGACTTTGACAACTTGTATTTCCGAAACACTTTAAACAAAACACATCAAGGCATCTTTGTGTGAAGCAGAAATAATAGATTGCATACAAAAATAAGAAACATGTGTATAAAGAAAGAGAAGAAACAACACATGTAGAGATAGGTGAATAAAATATACATCATCACATATATATCTAAGATAAGCACAATGTATGTAAATATGATCACAAGGCCTACGGTACAAGAACAATGTATCTTTAAAAGAAAGAAAAGAAAAAGATACAAGTGAACCTCACTACATCCCTCAAAAATAAAACAACACTCCCTCTAACAAAAATCTCCTATATCCTAACTCTCCCCCTAAGCATGACTACTCTCATAGAGCCAATCCAAAACTACTCCCCCTTTTTGTCACGAGTGAAAAAGGATAAGAGTGTTAAGTAGACATCTCAACAGAGCTGGAAGAGCTAGTTTCTCCATCCTCATCATCATCGTCGTTGGAACCATCATCATCAGATGTCTCGGATGCCTCGGGAGGAGGAGAGGGAGACTCCACAAAACCACCAAGAAGAGCCTGTCATCTAGCAAGATGGCCGACATGGGTGTTCACCTGACACAACTCAGTAGAAAGTGTATCGAGGCGAGCATCCATGTGCTAAAGCTGCGCCATGATCGCATCAAAGTCACACCTCACGCTGAAGTAAAGGGAGCGGAGGTAGAAGGAGCTAAAGGAGAGGGAGGAGCTGCCGAACCGGACCACCTTGAACGAAACTGCGCCTTACTCCATTTAACAATAACGTAGTCAATGGCACATATAATGAAGAAATGGTCAGATGAGGGAAAAGGAACAAAAAAATGGCATAAAATCCACGTGATAGCTGAAGGAAAGATGAGCTTATCACGGGTCGCCATATCCCTATACACATTATGATAGAAATAATGAAATGTGAAGAAACATCTATAGAAAGATCCTCAAGAAGGGATAACAGAAATCGAGCACGAGGCTCCATGATAGAGTTATAGTGAGAGAGAGGATACAAAATAAAAGTCATCACCATGTTCATGAATCTAGGAACTTTAGCAAAAGGCCAACATGGTGTAAACTAACGATCGCCCCAATTAGCTGGGCGCTCACAGAAAGCAGAGATCATCTCATCTTTAGACACAGTCCGCAGACTTTCACAATCAGGGTAGTCAGGATGCGCAACCCTTGGAACACGGAGCATATCGGATACCAACTCCGGTGTGACCAGTATGCGCGTACCTCGAACGCGAGTATGAAAAAGAGGTACTAAAGAATCAATTCCATCCAAGTTGGAGTAGAACTCTTGGATTAGCACGGAAGGACATGTGACCGGGACGTCAAACAGTGACTCCCATTCCCAACTGTGAATGACATTGGGAAGGTCAGTGTTGGTGAAATCCAACAAAATAACTCGGCGTTCCAAATGAACACCTTGTTTAGAGAAGTTCTCTGAGAAGTCCTTTTGGGCTTTCTCATCATAGAACTGAACAGAAGAAGGGGTAGGATCAAAGGACAAAGAGGCCCTAGAATGAAGAGGGTTTTGGGACGGAGCAGACTTACGTTTCGGTGCCATTGACACACTAACGTAAACAAGTGAAAGAGGGGGAAGAAAGAAACACTTAGAAAAGTCTCAACACATTTCAAATATAACAAGATTATATATTGAATGTAAAGGATGTATGCATAACAATGCATGAACATGTGATGTGCAACAGTAATATCATCATGGGCTCAGCCCAATCCAAACCTACCAGCATACAATCAAATTGAACACATCTAAATGCATGACAATACAATTATAATGCTCATGGAATGCAATGAATGAAGTTTGTCAGATCAAATCTACAAAACCCATCCCAAAAGTTTTACAAAAACTTAACATTTTTAAAAATCCCCAAAAATTTTTCAAAAACTCAAAACCTAGATATGAATGCATGAAAAGATCATGAAGAATGAGGGAAAGAGAGATCATACCAAGTGATTTGAAGCAAGAAAATGATGAAAATCACGTGGATTGAAGATTTTGAGAGAGAAGAGAGTGATTGGGAGGTGAACAGATGGGGACAGATCGAGAGAGATAGAGAGAATGAGGATCAGATAGCTCTAAAACCTATATATAGGTGTTCAATAAATCTTGACAGATAGAGGCGTCGAGATAAAAAGGCTTAGACAGATACAGCTACCGAGAGGTGTCCAGAGATGTCCATAGCAGAAGCTGGATGGATCGAGGAGATATTGAGGGGACAGGAGATTTCTCGATCGATCCACCTAGTTGTCAAGAGGTATCGAGATTGTGATAAGAATCAACTGAAGACCTTGATAGATAGCCAGGTGTCAAAGAGGTGTCAAGGAGCTGTCGAGATTGCTTAAAAATAGTTTTTCAAAAAGAGAAAAATACAGATATGAATGCTATTGGAAAAACTAGTTTTGCATCTTGATGTGCATGAAATATATACAATAAAGTACTCACATATCTACATATTTAGCCTTACTTTTATGTTATTTTGTTATTGATTATATAATATCTTTGTGTTGTAGGTAACAAGAGCTTTACATTCAAAGTGGGGCTAAGCCAATTAAATTCAAGTCCAAGTGGAGCAAGGAATCAAAGGAAATTTGCACCAAATCCAAGTCCAATTCGGATTAGGATTCCAGCCTGCACATCAGTAGTATTTTTGACATAAATTTCGGCTCAGATATCTAATTGAGATTATTCAAGTTGGGCTGGAAAGTTAACTTAAAGGGCTACAACTTTATAGTTTACCAAAAGTCCAAATTCTGATCTTAAATGGGCCAAAATCATCGGTTAAGGGAAGCCTAAAAATCTGAGATTTTCTCCAAACGGGAATAGGATTCCTTGACCTATTTAAAGGCTCTTTAGGGGAAAACCAGAGAGGAAAAGGGGGCGCCGCATAGAAGAACTTGTTTTGGGAGTCATTATGAAGAGGAGGATCTGAGGACAAAGGCGAGAGCTTCATGTTGATCAACCAATTTAGATGAAAGACATAAGTTTTATTTGTTTTCTTTTCAATTTTATTATGAACTAAATTTATTTTCTAGAGTGTTGATGTAGTCTAGCAATGAACACACAATTTATATTCTGAGTTATTTTATTTTTAATATTTCCATGATTGAGTGTTTAATTCTTATTCTTAATGCTTACTATTTTTTTTTACAAATTATTGTTTGATCAATTGAATTACTATGAGACCGAGAGGTGATTTGTTATTTTAGTTCTAGAATTAAACATCATTAGTTGAGCGAAAGTAGAGATGCTTTACTGCGATTAGTGTGATTTTTCAGAAAATTCAAAGTACGTAATGAGTCTCCAATTAATTAAATTCACATAGAGATATGGAATTGTTAGTTGAAGATATTTTTGATATTATTCGAGAGAAGATATTGAATACTTAAGGAATTTTTAGTCATCAATGGGAGATTATTAGAATTTAATAATCAGGAAGAATAAATTGTGTGGGATTTGTTAGGTGAAATCAACCGCTCTAGATCCATTCTTATCATATTTTTACACTTTTAGATTTTTGCATTTTGTTAATCTTTTATTTGTAGATTTATTTTTATTAAATAGTTTAATTTAATTCAGATAGTAGAGCGTTCCATTTATTTTCGATTTTCCAAATAGTAATTAATTTAGTGAATTTCGGTATTCAATAACATAGTTAATCCCTATGGGTTTGACATTTGTTTTCTAAAAACACTTTACTACTTGTTACGATTCTGTGCGCTTGCAGATTATTTTACATGAACAAGCTTTTGGCGTTGTTGCCAGGGATTAACTATTTGTTATTGATATTGATACTAGCTAGATATTTACTACTTTGGATTTTATTTTATTTATTCAAAAAAAATATTTAAATTAGGTGCATCTGAGTTTGTTTTCTTTCTTTTCAGGAATTAGAAGTGCATGACCAGATCTAAACTGTTAGAGCATACAATCTTTGATCCTGAAATTGAAAGAACCTTACGTCAGCTTAAGAAAGAAAAGAAGAAAGAGGCCAACACATCTCTATCTAATATGGCCGATCAAGAGCAAAAGGCATTAAGAGATAATGCTACACCCTTGGTAAATGGAGCTACATCGAGCATAAGGAGGCCAACCATACAAGCCAATAATTTTGAGATTAAGCTAGCCATCATTTAGATGATACAGCAAACTGTCCAGTTCGGGGGGTTGTCACAAGAGAATCCTAATGTCCATATTGCAAATTTCTTGGAAATTTGTGATACTTTTAAACATAACGGAGTGACAGATGATGCGATTCGACTAAGACTTTTTCCCTTCTCACTTAGGGATAAAGAAAAAGTTTGGTTGAAATTCTTTGCCACCTAGCATCATTACTACATGGGAGGAGTTGGCTCAAAAATTCTTAGAAAAATATTTCCCTCCCGTAAAGACAGCAAAGCTAAGGAATGATATCACCACGTTCATCCAATTTGAGGGTGAATCATTATATGAAGCATGAGAGAGGTACAAAGATTTATTGCGAAGGTGTCCTCATCATGACCTTCCAGCATGGCTTCAAGTGCAAACATTCTACAATGGTCTAAGAGCTACAAACAAGTCTATGGTTGATGCAGCAGCTGGTGGAACTTTAATGAGTAAAACTCCTGAGGCAGCCTATGAACTTCTAGAAGAATTGGCATCCAACAACTATCAATGGGCTACAAAAAGAGCAATGCCAAGAAAGACAACTGGAGTTTTAGAACTTGATTCTATTACCTCATTGGTGGCACAAATGGCAACTTTGTCTCAATAACTAGGTAAAATGAATGTTAATGCTATTCAGACTAATGTTGTTTGTGATCATTGTTCAGGAAATCATTCAAGTGCTGACTACCAAGTGGGAAATCCTTTTGCCCAATCGAGTTATGGACAAGCAAATTACGTGTCAAATTTTCAACATCAAAATAATCCATACTCGAACACATACAATCCTGGATGGAGGAATCACCCCAAATTTTCATGGAGCAATAACCAAGGGCAGGTTAAACCACCTTAGCAATTTCCACAGTAAGAGAAGAAGCCGACACTTGAGGACATGTTCATGCAGTACTTGTAGAAGACAGATGTGGCGATCCAAAACAATTCAGCTTCAATCCGTAATCTTGAGGTGCAGATCGATCAGCTCTCAAGCATGCTCATAGAGAGGACTGCAGGAACTTTGCCAAGCAACACTATCACCAATCTGAAAGAACATGTAAAGGCAATATCATTGAGAAGTGGACGAACATATAAGGAGCCAAAAGTAACAAATGCAAAACAAGATGAAGCTATAGATAATGAGGAGTCAAAGATGAAGGAGGCTGAGTCAGAGATGAAAGAAGTAGAGCAAGCTAAGAAGACTAAGGAGAATGAAAGAGATTTAAAATCAAAAAAATCTAGGGAAGTTACTTTTTAGACTTATTCTCCTTCAATTTATGATCCACCAATTCCTTTTCCGCAAAGATTAAGAAAAAACAATGTGGATGATCAGTTTTCTAAATTTCTAAGTATATTTAAGCAATTGCATATTAATATTCCTCTCATTGAAGCTTTGGAAAAAATGCCTAAATATGCTAAATTTTTTAAGGATATTATATCAAAGAAATGGAAATTGGAGGAGCATGAAACAGTAATGCTGACAGAGGAGAGTAGTGCAATCTTACAAAAGAAGCTGCCACCTAAGCTGAAAGATCCGGGGAGTTTTACTATCCCTTGCACTATAGGAAAATCTTATTTTGATAGAGCTTTATGTGATTTAGGGGCAAGTATTAATGTAATGCCTTTCTCCGTTTTCAGAAAATTGGGTCTTGGAGAAGTAAAGCCGACCATTATCTCTTTACAATTGGCGGATAGATCCATTAAATATCCAAGAGGAGTCATTGAGGACGTATTAGTAAAAGTTGACCAGTTCATCTTCCTGGCTAACTTCATTGTCCTTGATATGGATGAGGACGAGGAGATCCCTTTGATATTGGGTTGACCTTTCCTTGCGACAGGGAGGACCTTAATTGATGTCCAGCAAGGAAAACTTGTTTTGAGGGTCGGAGAGGATGAGGTCACTTTTGATGTATTTAAGTCTATGGAATTTCTTCTCGAGACACATTCTTGTTTTCAAATAAGTGACCGAGACGTGATCATTGCCGATGAGACTTATGCAATTGATTTTCTAAAGTTACCACTTGAGGTATGTCTTACTCACTCTACACCTGTTAAATTCAAAGATGAAGAGGTTAAGGAGTGTGAAAGATATTTGGAGGCTACACCACTCTTTCCTCTTTCAATGCAACCAAAAGTGGAAAACTTGAAATCATGTCAGCTAACATCTCCACTAGAAGAACCACCTAAACTTGAGCTCAAACCGCTTCCATCAAAGTGAAGATACGCTTTCTTAGGTCAAGACTCTACTCTTCCAAATATTATTAATAGTTCTTTGAGTGATGTAAAGGAGGAAAAGTTGCTGAGAATCTTGCGGGAACACAAGATGGCTTTGGGTTGGACCATCTCTGACATCAAAGGAATTAGTCCTTCAATTTGTACACACAAGATTTTAATGGAGGAAAAATATAAACCGATTATCCAACCCCAGAGAAGATTGAATCCATCAATGCAAGAAGTGGTGCATAAAGAAGTGCTGAAGTTGTTAGACGCTAGAATTATTTATCCTATCTCAAACAGCGCATGGGTAAGTCTAGTACAAGTCGTCCCAAAGAAAGGTGGAATAACCGTGATAAAATGATAATGATGAACTTATACCAACATGGATGGTTACAGGATGGCGAATGTGCATAGATTACAGAAGGCTTAATGATGCAACTTGGAAAGATCATTTTCCTTTACCTTTCATTGATCAAATGCTAGAAAGACTTGTAGGACATGCTTACTACTGTTTTCTGGATGGATACTCTGGTTATAATCAAATAGCCATCGTGCCTGAAGATCAAGAGAAGACCACTTTTTACTTGTCCATATGGAACATTTGCATATAGGCGGATGCCTTTTGGCCTTTGCAATGCGCCAGCCACATTTCAAAGATGCATGATGTCCATCTTCTCGGACATGGTGGAAAATTTTTTAGAAGTCTTCATGGATGACTTCTCTATCTTTGGATATTCTTTTGATAATTGTTTGTCTAACTTATCTTCCGTTTTGTAGAGATGCAAGGAGACAAATTTAGTATTGAACTGGGAAAAATGCCACTTCATGGTAGAGGAGGGGATAGTGCTGGGCCACTGCATTTCCTTTAAGGGAATTGAAGTTGACAGAGCAAAAATAGAAGTGATCGAAAAACTCCCACCACCAGCCAATGTGAAGGGCGTGAGAAGTTTCTTGGGACATGCCAGATTCTACCGACGGTTTATTGAGGATTTTTCCCAAATTACTAAACCTCTTTGCAATTTGTTGATTAAAGACACTTGATTTGAATTTTCTGATGAATGCTTGCATGCTTTTGAAACACTGAAAAAGAAATTACTTTCAGCACCTATAATTGTGTCACCAGATTGGAATTTACCGTTTGAATTAATGTGTGATGCCAGTAATTATGCTATAGGGGCTGTTTTAGGGCAGAGAAAAGATAAAAATTTTCATGTTATTTATTATGCAAGTAGGACCTTAAAAGAAGCTCAATTGAATTATGCCACTACTGAGAAAAAAAAATTATTAGTAGTTGTTTTTGCTTTTGACAAATTTTGTTCTTACTTGATAGGTTCGAAGGTTATTGTCTACACTGATCACTCTGCTCTGAAGTACTTGCTTGCAAAGAAGGATGCTAAACCAAGATTTCTTCGATGGATTTTGCTTCTACAAGAATTTGATTAGGAGATTAAGGACAAGAAGGGTACTGAAAATTTGGTGGCGGATCACTTGTCTTGGATGGAGCTTCAAGGTACAGATGATGAGCAGCAAGTTCAAATAAAAGAAGCATTCCCGGATGAGCATTTGATGGCTATACAAGTTGTTCCATGGTACGCCGACATAGTCAACTACTTGGTGTCGCAAATTCTACCTCCCAGGATGACATATCAACAAAAGAAGAAGTTCTTCTCTGACTTGAAATATTATTTTTGGGAAGAACCTTGTTTATACCGGCACTGTGCAGACCAGATAATCAGAAGATGTGTGCCCGAGGAGGAGATGGAGGACATACTCAGACATTGTCATTCATTGGAAGTTGGCGGCCACTTTGGTGGTGCAAAAACAGCGGCAAAAATTCTACAATCAAGGTTTTATTGGCCATCTATTTTTAAAGATGCATTTAAATTTATTAATTTGTGTGATCATTGTCAAAGAGTTGGAAATATTTCTAGGAAACATGAGATGCCTTTAAACAATATTTTAGTTATTGAATTATTTAATGTTTGGGGTATAGATTTCATGGGTCCTTTTCCATCCTCATATTCTAACAAATTTATTTTGGTGGCTGTAGATTATGTCTCAAAATGGGTGGAAGTAGTTGCTTTGCCGACTAATGATGCGAGAGTCGTTGTGAATTTTCTACGAAAGAATATCTTCTCCCAATTTGGCACTCCAAGGGCAACAATCAGTGATGGTGGAAAGCATTTTTGCAATTGCCAATTTGAAGCACTACTGACTAAGTATGGAGTTACACATCACGTGGCGACACCATACCATCCTCAAATGAGCGGACAAGTCGAGGTATCTAATCGAGAGCTGAATCATATATTGGAAAAGACCGTGAATATCTCTCGTACAGACTGGGCGAGAAAGTTAGATGATGCTTTATGGGCCTATAGAACAGCATTCAAAACACCGATCAGGATGTCACCATACCGGCTCGTTTATGGAAAAGCATGGCATCTACTGGTGGAACTAGAACACAGAGCCTATTAGGCGACAAGGATACTGAACTTTGATCTACAAGCAGCTGGCGAGAAGAGAATATTGCAAATCAATGAGATGGATGAGTTTCGCAATGATGCTTATGAGAATGCTCTAATTTACAAAGATAAAACTAAGAGATGGCATGATAAGCATATTCTAAGTAGGGAATTCGAAGTTGGGCAAAAAGTTCTATTATTTAACTCAAGACTTCCACTCTTTCCAGGAAAGCTACGCTCTCTGTGGTCAGGATCGTTTGTGGTAACCCAAGTTTTTCCCTATGGGGCGGTTGAAGTCCATCATGAACAAAAAGAGACATTTAAAGTAAATGGATAGAGATTAAAACCCTATATCGATGGAGACTTTAACTCAGAAAAATGCTCCATCGATCTTATCTGTAAAAAAGGATGAAAGGATAACGTCTAGCTACAGATGTTAAATAAAGTGCTTTTGGGAGGCAACCCAAGTTTTTCATTTTTTGTTTCTGTTTTGATTTTTTTTTTGTTTTATTTTTTTTTTCTCTTTATCTTATTGTTTTTTTATTCCATTTTGTAGGAATAAAGAGACCACAGAATTCTTCACTGGGTACATGGCTAGACCTCAAGGAAAAATATTCAATTAGAAATCAAAGGAACATCTCTTCTCCTTTCTCATTCTTTTATTTAGTTTTTCTTCCTTTTTCTCATTGAGGACAATGTGAAATTTAGGTTTGGGGGAAGGGAATTTATTTTATTTATTCAAAAAAAAAAAAACTTTCTTTTGCCTAGCTTGAGCTTTGTGTTTTAAGTTCATTATACTACTCTTGCTTAAAGAATTTCACTGCTATCATGCTTAATTCATTGCACATGCACGTAGCCACTCAGACACAACTTGTTGTTGAAGGATGAAAATGATTAGAAAATCTTGATGATAATAATGTGGAGACTGTAACCCTTGTGAGTTTTGAACCAATCATTATTTTTGGAGGGTTATTTAATTTTTTTCTAATCTTAAAGTTCATTTGGAAGTGCGTAACATATTTCCCTTGTTGTAGTCTCATTGTTCTTTCTTTTGGCCAATAAAAAATGATTTTATGCCACACTTAAACCTTTTGAAGTCATTGATGTTGAATGAACTATATTAGTCTTTGAGAGATGAGATTAGGCCATTTTTGTCTACTTTGAGCCATATATGTGTTTTTTTTTTTTTTTGATACATTATCGCTAGTCACCCCATTGAGCCTTTTAATTAGCCTTTCTTTCTTAAAGCCTTGTCCATAGTGTTTCAAGATGGAATTTGATCAGTTTGTTTCAATGTGGTGGTTTGTGCGAGAATTCAAAGAAGAAAGGAAAAAAGAAGAAAAAAATTGTACAAAATTCCATTTACTCCAATGTTTTGAGTTGCTTAGTAGCTAGGGGTTTTCATTACCAATGTTTACTCTTACGTCAAACCGTAACTTGCAATATGAGTATGCAAAAGCACTTCAAGTTTGTGACTTGTTGAGTAACTGGGTGCATCCATCATAAATGCCTGCATTCACGTCAAACGATAAGTGACGACTTGAAGTAAGTAAAAAAAAAAAAAAAAAAGACAAGAAAGGAAAAAAAAAAAGAAGTAAATAAAAAGGGTTCTCATCAAATTTTGAGAAGTGAAATGTAAAGGAGTATTGCTTTGAAGAAGAAGAGTTGAAAAAGAATGTTGAAGGGAAATTCCAAAAAGAGTTGACATTCCGACAAATCTTGGAAACGCTTCTTATATTTACCTTTACCCATTTTTATTTCATTCCCTTTACTTTTACCCTACATTACGTCATAATAAAGTCCTTATTTGATCTTGAAGATTGTGTAGTTCAGATATTGATATGACTAAATAAAAAGTGTTGTATAAATTCTTTTTGGCATCTTTTCATGAGACTACTTGTTCTTTCTTGATTAAGCATTTTTCATATGATTTATATTTGAGATTTTTATTTTGCTTACATTATTCCACTCACATATATTGTTGAGAGTGTTACACCCCATTTCAAAGTGATTTCATTTGTTGAGTGATAACACCGGAAAGGTTTGAGTTGAAGCATACTTTCAAATAGATATTCGAGTCAAGTTTATTCTAAAACTAAGAGTATGTTTGGGTTGGCTACCACTTTGCACACACATTGAGTTTTAATGGCATGAGAAATTTCTTTAGCATTTGTAGTGTTTTTAAACTTGAACTAATTCTTTTTGCAAAAGGCAATTGAAATTAAAAAAAAAAAAATTTATTTTCTTTGTTTTGTTTATTTTAGTATTCATTCTCAGAATTTTGTGGGTATATTCCCTGCAAACCCTCACGAGACTACAACTCGTCCACTAGTGTAAGCTAGGGGTTTAAAGGCTTGTAGCATATGCTAAATGCAATCGAAATTTCCAGCGAAAGTGGATTAGTTAGGTTTGGGGGTATTTGATGTGCATGAAATATATACAATAAAGTACTCACATATCTACATATTTAGCCTTACTTTTATATTATTTTGTTACTAATTATATAATATCTTTGTGTTGTAGGTAACAAGAGCTTTACATGCAAAGTGGGGCTAAGCCAATTAAATTCAAGTCCAAGTGGAGCAAGGAATCAAAGGAAATTTGCATCAAATCCAAGTCTAATTCGGATTAGGATTCCAGCCTGCACATTAGTAGTATTTTTGGTATAACTTTCTGCTCAAATATCCAATCGAGATGATTCAAGTTGGGCTGGAAATTTAACTTAAAGGGCTATAACTTTTTAGTTTACCAAAAGTCCAAATTCTGATGTTAAATGGGCTAAAATTGTCGATTAAGTGAAGCCTAAAAATCTGGGATTTTCTCCAAACGGGAATAGGATTCCTTGACCTATTTAAAGGCTCTTTAGGGGAAAACCAGAGAGAAAAAGGGGGCACCGCATAGAAGAACTTGTTTTGGGAGTCATTATGAAGAGGATGATCTGAGGACAAAGGCGAGAGCTTCATGTTGATCAACCAATTCAGATGAAAGACATAAGTTTTATTTGTTTTCTTTTCAATTTTATTATGAACTAAATTATATTCTAGAGCGTTGATGTAGTCTAGCAATGAACACAAAATTTATATTCTGAGTTATTTTATTTTTAATATTTCCATGATTGAGTGTTTAGTTCTTATTCTTAATGCTGACTATTTTTTTTACGAATTATTGTTTGATCAATTGAATTACAATGAGACTGAGAGGTGATTTGTTATTTTAGTTCTAGAATTAAACATCATTAGTTGAGCGAAAGTAGAGATGCTTTACCGCGATTAGTGTGATTTTTCAGAAAATTCAAAGTACGTAATGAGTCTCCAATTAATTAAATTCACATAGAGATATGGAATTGTTAGTTGAAGATATTTTTGATATTATTTGAGAGAAGATATTGAATACTTAAGGAATTTTTAGTCATCAACGAGAGATTATTAGAATTTAATAATCAAGAAGAATAAATTGTGTGGGAGTTGTTAGGTGAAATCAACCGCTCTAGATCCATTCTTACCATATTTTTACACTTTTAGATTTTTTCATTTTGTTAATCTTTTATTCGTAGATTTATTTTTATTAAAATATTTTAATTTAATTCAGATAGTAGAACGTTCCATTTATTTTCGATTTTCCAAATAGTAATTAATTTAGTGAATTTCGGTATTCAATAACATAGTTAATCCCTGTGGGTTCGACATTCATTTTCTAAAAACACTTTACTACTTGTTACGATTCTGTGCGCTCGCAGATTATTTTACGCGAACACATCTCATACAAAACACACAGCAGAAGCAACAATCATGGATCTACTTCATTCATGAGAGATAACATGTAACCTTGAATTTTAGAACAAAGAATAGAAAGCGAACCTTGATGCAGTGAAATTTAAAACCAAGACTTGAGAATACCTTTAATCTTCATCTCAATTTCACATGGTGCCCAAGATGTATGGTCTCTCAATCAGTTTTTATGTACGTTGATTCTTAAAGAAAAATCTTTCTTCTTCTCCTTATACAAAAAAACTGTTTTCTTTCTTTTCATTCATACATACATTCTAACTACCTTGGTAGTTACTTTATTTAATAACTCTTATTAAATAAAAACTGATTATCTAATTGGGTTAGCCTTTTGGGACTACCCAATTGAGTTTTAGTTTGTGGCTTGAGATGGGACCAAAGGGAATAAATAAGACTCTAGCTCCAATGGGCCTTGGGCTTTTCTGTCAACTCTTGACAAGTCAAGTCCAAAGTTACTATTAATTATATTTAATACCATTATATAAACATAATTGCACTTTAGGCCTTATTAATAAATTATATCCCAAGATTCTAATAATATCATTTGACCCCTCCATGAAATATCCATAGTGAGCAAAGTCATAATAAACTGTCACTTTGTAAACAACTATTTTATCCTTGAGTACCCGGTTTAATCTTTTAGTTATTCACATTTATTGAAATCCAATTTCAATAAATATAAGCTTTAGTAACTTCTTACTAAAGTGGGCGCCCTAAATAACCAGTTCCCATTAAACTTATCTCAAGGAGATATTTCGTGTCTCTATAAAAAGAGATTATGGATTCCATCTTGAGAATATGTGTTCCCTCAACATTACATGTGGTTACCCAACATACTGAGATTTTGACCGTGAATATTAGATCTCACTCCTGATATATCAAAGTAACCTACATTTTATGATCGGATTCACTACCTTCTCAGGATTGAGAGTCTATGAAATTAGAAGTCATGAGATTAATTATTCAGGTGACAGTTGTTGATTGAATAATTAATCTCATAGCGGTCCAGTTCAATATGTCTTAACTTTTAAGACACATCAACACATCAATTAGAAGTCTCCACTTCCATGATCAAGACAAATCATCTTAGTTGATGTGTTATAGTCTTCGCAGATGAAACGCCCAATTTCATCACCGACTACGAACTACATTTTGAGTTTGCAAGGAGCTTGTGATTTACATCTTCTGTGACTAAATCACATAAATCACATATAATGCATCTCATGGACTATGATAATGTCCCATTAGTTCATTTATAAATAGCCTCATATAATTATACAATTTAATTATTTATGACATGCCAATAAATTGGATTTTAGGGCATAAACCCCAACAATCTCCCACTTGCCCTCAAAGACAGTTTACCATATATCTGACACTTATTTCCCTTTGGAGTAATTCATAATCACTCTAAGGCAAGGTTTGGAAACAAGTTCAGCCAGATTTATTGCATAAATTATCTTTTCTACTATTACATCTCACTTACTCATATCTCTCTAATGAGACAACACTTACGCTTAATGTGTATCTTCACCACCTTGGATGAACACATATCTTGAAGTCTAACTTCATGAATCAGAATCAAACTACAAGTCAGTATTTATACAACTAATAACTATTTAATCCTCACTTTGGTGGACAAGCATATAATCCCTCAGTCTCCTAAGATATTTGAGTATATGCTTTACTCCCACTAAATTAAGTGATCTTAGATTCAATTAATATTTGCTTACCATGCCCAACGCAAAATAGATATTTAGCCTAGTATATAGTATAACATTAAGACATCCTATTGATATGATATAAGGAATTGTCTTAACATGCTCTTCCTTTTATATGTCTTAGGACAATAGTCCTTTATAAAAGAACTTTAAACTTAATAGAAAAGAATTCTTTCTTGAAGTATTACATGCTATACTTGGCTAGAATCTAATATATTTAAGCAGTACGAGATAGACCCAACATCCTAATTTATGATTTTAACAAAATTTAATTCTTAGGATATGACCAATCTTTCCCAAGTACTTTATATCAAACTAGACTAGACAACAAAAAACTCTATTGATGACAATAACTCTTAATCATTCTAAATGATTAGAATGTCATCAACATACATTAAGAAATTTATTATTCTATATAGCTTTTACACACATAAGGCCTTTTAATACTTGATCAAAATCAAACAATTTGATTGCTTGATCAAAGATGATATTTTATGAATTGGATGCTTGCTTTAGTCCATTAACGGACTTTAAGCAACTTACATACTAAATACTACTAGTTCTTTGCTATGAACAAGTCTAGTTACATCATATAGATGTCTTCCTCAAGATTGCTACTAGAAAGAAGCTTTCTTGATATCCATTGCCATATTTCATCCAAATGAAATATAATTAATAAGAGAATCTAAATAGAGTCAAACTTGACTATGGGTGAAAAAATCTTTTAATATCGAACCATTTCTTTCTGAATAAATCTTTTTGCCACTAGTCTTGACTTTGAAGGTTTGCACCTTCAAATCTATCAATGTCATTTACTTGTAGACCTATTTGAAAACAATAGGTTTAATGCCACTAGGCACCTCTACAAGTTTTAGACTTTAAATAGAATCTAATTCTATTCACATAACCTTGATCCAGTAATCCATAGTCATATCATCTATTGCCTTTGTAGGATAATAGGATTAAACATGGTTTGAATCTCATATAAAACATATACAATGAAAATTTAACGGATCTACTTCATTCACAATCGATAACATGCACTATGTAAGTTTCAGAATTCAAGAACAAGAAAGCGTACCTTGGTGTGTTGAATTTCAAAACAAAGATCGAAAGCACTTGGAAATACTTTTGACCTTCACTCCAATTCCACTAACGCCCAAGATGTGTGGTCTCTCAATTAATTCCAAAGGGAGAATTTCAAAGTGTCTAACACTTCTTACACCACTTCGCAATAGTGTTTTTTCAATTCTCTGCAGAAATTTCTGTATGTTTCTTCCTTTGTATCTAATTAATTATCTAATTGGACTGGCCTTTTGGACCTTTCCAATTGGACTTTAGTATGTGGCTTAGAGTGGGACAAAAAGGGACCAATAAGACACTAGCTCCAATGGGCTTTGGGCTTCTCTGTCAACTCTTGACAAGTTCAAAGTTACCATTAACTATATTTAATACCACTCTATAAATATAGTTACACTCTAGGCCTTATCTATAAATTATATCCCAAGACTTTATTGTACATACAACCCCTTCATAAAATATTTGTAGTAATACAAAGTCATAAACGTAGACTGCCACTTTGTAAATTACTACATCTTATCCTTGAGTACCCGGTTTAATCCTATAAGTCATTCATCATATATTTATGAAATCCAATTTCATAAATATATACTCTAGCAACAATTTACTAAAGTAGTTAGGCCTAACATTCTGAATAACAAAACCATTAAACTTACCTCAAAGTAATATTTTGTATCTTCGTTAAGAGACTATGAATTTCATCTTGAGAATATATGTTCCATCAACACTAAATGTGGTTGCCCAATATACTGAGGTTTTGATCATTTCTTTAGACCTCACTCTTGATATATTAGAGCAACCCACATTTCATGATCAAGTCCATTATTCTCTCAGGATTAAGAGTTCATACAAATATAAGTCGTGAGTTTATTATTCATTTAACAGTCGTTAGGAGAATAATAATCTCACACTGGTCCAGTTCAATATGTTTTAACTCTTAAAACATATCAACATACGAACTAGAAATCTCCATTTTCATGATCAAGACAAATCATCTTAGTTGATATGTTATAGTCTTCGCAGATGAAAAGCCCAATTTCATCCCCGATTACGAACTACAATTATGAGTTTACAAAGAATTTGTGATTTATATCTTCTGTGACTTTTCGCATAAATCACATACTATGCATCTTATAGACTATATGATAATGTTCTAGTATTCATGTTACCATTATTTCAAATAATAATAAAACAACTTTATTAAATACAACATTAAGTCATACATAATATCATACATAATAACATACATAGCATCATACAATAAGATTTAAGAGCACTAATCCTAACAATCTCCCACTTGTACTAAAGACTATTGTGGACTAATCTAACTCCCATCTCCTCCAAATATGACTCGAAAGTCCTTTGAGGTAAGGCTTTGGTAAAAGGATCCGCTAGATTCTTTGCACCATCAATCTTTGCTACTACCACATCTCCACGAGCAACAATATCTCGAATGATGTGATACTTTCTCTCTATGTGCTTTTCTTTCTTGTGATTCCTTGGATCCTTGGATTGTGCAACAACTCCACTATTGTCGCAAAACAATGTAATAGGAATTTGCTCAATTCTCATAACACCAAGATCAGAAAGGAATTTTTTGAGCCAAAAAGCCTCCTTTGCCACCTCACAAGCAATAACATATTCGGCTTCCATGGTGGAGTCAGCAATACAAGATTACTTAACACTCCTCTAGCCTATGGCTCCACCTCCCAAGGTGAAAACACATCCCGACGTGGATTTTCTGAAATCTAGATCGAATTGAAAATCTGAATCTGTATAGCCAATAGGAATCAAATCCTCACACCAGTAAACAAGCATATAATCTCTTGTTCTCCTAAGATACTTGAGAATATGCTTTATAGCTTGCCAACTGAATAACAAATATCCGGTCTAGTACAAAGCATGTCATACATGAGACTTCTCACAGCAGAAGTATAGGGAACTTGTCTCATCAAATTTTCTTCCTCTTGAGTCTTAGGCCTTTGGTCATCAGACAGAGGAACTCCATGTCTAAAAGGAAGTAATCCTTTCTTGGAGTTTTGCATGCTAAATTGTTCTAGAACTTTATCTATATATCCAGCCTGTGACAAACCTAACATCTTATTCTTTCAATCTCGCCAAAGCTTGATCCCTAGAATATAGTTAGCTTCACCCAAGTCCTTCATATCAAATTGACTAGATAACTAAACCTTTACTAATGACATTATCCCTACATCATTCCCAATAAGTAGAATATCATCAATATAAAGCACTAGGAATATTACTACTTTGTCTTAATGTCTCTTGTACACACATGGTTCATCTAGATTTTGTTCAAAACCAAATTATTTGATTGCCTGATCAAATCTGATGTTCCATGACCTAGATGCTTGCTTAAGTCCATAAATGGACCTTTTCAACTTGCATACCATATGCTCTTGGTTCTTTCCTATGAAACCTTCAGGTTGCATCATGTAGATTTCTTCTTCAAGATTACCATTAAGAAATGCAGTCTTGACATCCATTTGCCAAATCTCATAATCATAATGAGCAGCAATAAATAAGAATGATAGATTTAAGCATGGCTATTGGTGAAAAAGTTTCATCATAGTCAATGCATTCTTTTTGTGTACACCCTTTCGCCACTAGTCTTGCTTTAAAGGTTTCAACCTTTCCATCTATCCCTTTCTTCCTCTTGTAAACTCATTTGCAACCAATAGGTTTAATGCCATTAGGTGCCTCTACAAGATCCCATACATGATTGGAATACATAGAATCCAGTTCAGATTTCATAGCTTGGAGCCAATGATGTGCATCTATATCATTTATTGCTTCATCATAAGTGTAAGGATCCGATTTAGCCTCTTCTGAGATAGCTTCATAAGTTTCTCCCAAACCTATGAATCTCATAGGAGGCTGAACAATTCTCCTACTACGACGAGGCCCTTGTGTATTAGACATCTCATGAGTAGTATCTTGTGGTGTATTCAATACAACCACATCATCCCTATCTATTGGTTGTTTAACTACAGGTTCATTCATTTCAGCTAAGATAACTCTACTTCTAGGAGTAAAATTATTTATATAGTCATTTTCCAAGAATTTGACATTTGTGCTAACAAACACTTTATTATCCTTATGACTATAGAATAAACCTCCAACTGTTCCTTTTGGATACCCTACAAAGAAAACAACTTCTGTTTTAGACTGTAACTTGTCCGACTTTCCTTTTAACACATGTACTGGACAACCCCAAATATGGAGATGTCTCATACTAGACTTACGCCCATTCCACAACTCTACAGGTGTTTTAGGAATAGACTTCGAAGGCACTAAATTCAGAAGATACATTACAGTACTTAAGGCATATCCCCAAAAAGAAATTAGTAGAGTCGAATAACTCATCATGGACCTAACCATATCTAAAAGAGTCCTATTCCTTCTTTCTATTACACCCTTTTATTGTGGAGTTCCAGGTGCAGTCAACTGGGATATAATCCCATTTTGAATTAGGTAATCATTGAAATCTCCAAGAAGGTATTCGCCACCTCAATTAGATCGAATGACCTTTATGCGTTTACCCAATTGATTCTCAACTTCAACCCTAAACTCTTTGAACTTGTCAAAAGCTTCGGACTTTTGTTTCATTAGGTACACATAACCAAATCTAGAGTAATCATTAGTGAAGGTGATGAAATACTCATAACCACCTCTTGCTTGGATTGACATAGGACCACATACATCAGAATGTACTAGTTCTAGCAAATCTTGAGCTCTTCTACCTTTTGCATTAAAAGATCGTTTGGTCATTTTACCTTCCAAACAAGATTCACAAACTGAAAATTCATCAAAGTCCATGGGCCCCAAGAGTCCATCTTTGATAAGTCTTTGAATTCTATTTAAATTAATATAACCCAAACGCAAGTGCCAAAGATAAGCTTCACTAGTAGAAGGAAGCTTTCTCTTTAATGATTTCACATGTGAATTATTATCTAATTCAAAATTGTATAATTCATGCTTATTAGGAGTTAAAATATAAAGATCATCCACAATATTGCCAGCACAGATAAACATTTTATCCTTCTTTATTACAACAATGTCTTTCAAGATAATACAATATCCATGTTTACCTAAGTAAGTAGCAGAAATTAAATTCCTACGAACATTAGGCACAAACAGACGGTCTTGCAATATTAAAACCCTAGATTCGAAACATAAATTAACAACACCAACAGCTACAACTGGAACTCTACTCCCATCCGCTAAGGTAAGAAACAATTCTCCTTCATTCAGCTTTCTGGTCTCTGAAACCCCTGCAAAGAATTGCAGATATGATTAGTACAACCTGAATCCACATGCCAGGAATCCGTGGGATTCTGTACCAAACATATTTCAAGAAGAAAAGAAGTTTTCATACCCTTGTTCTTGGCAACCTTAAACTTTGGACAATTTCTCTTCCAATGTCCTTTTTCACCACAATGGAAACACTTTCCTTTGAGCTTCTTTCCTTTATCGGCAACCCCTAAGGCAATTTGCTTACCCTCTTGCTTAGTGAAGTCATTCTTCTTCTTCTTCTTACCCTTGCCTTTCGACTTAGGTTGAGAAGTAGAAACTTCACCCACATTGGCTTCAACACTAGAAGTACCAGGGATGCCTTCCGCGCGCCACTAACTCATTCATTAATTTAGACAAAGAATAAACTTTTTTGTTCATATTATAATTCAGTTTGAATTCCTTGAATGATTCCAGTAGTGACTGGAGTATCATATCCACTTGGGATTCTCCATCAATGTCGGCACCTAAAACCTCTAATGTATTCAAATTAGAGATCATTGTAAGACAATACTCCCTAAGTGAAGTACCTTCAGGCATTTTGGTATTATAAATTTGCCTCATGGTTTCTTGCCTTGCTGAACGGCCTTGCTCACCAAACATCTCCTTCAGACTATGCATAATGTCCGAAGCTAGTTCTTCATCCTGCATTTGATACTATAAAACATTTGAGATAGATGCTAGGATATAGCACTTGACCATTTCATTAGATTTCTGCCAATGATCATATCGCTGGTTTTCCTTAAGAGGAGTATCTAATGAAGGAAAGCTAGGACATGGTTGAGTAAGCACATATTTGTGCTCTTCAACTATTAAAACAATATCCAAATTTCTTTTCCAGTTAACATAATTGGATTCAGTCAGTTTGTTTTGATTAAGAATAGAAACAAGTTGGCTAAATGATGCCATGCTTGAATCTAAAAATAATAAACATGAATATAATAAGTAAACTAGATATTATCAATTTAGCATATAAACATATAGTATGAAACCTTAATAAAACCATAACACAATATATGTAACGACAACCCAATCCTATATTCAATATTCCTCAGTATAGAATGAACATTAAATACTATGATTGATTGAGAACTATTCTCATTATTAGTGCTATCATGATAACTCTTATCAAACACTAATAATATGTCATTTTACATTTAGCCTCTAAGTAATAATAGTAAGAATTCAGCATAGAAGATACTATAATACTTAGTCTAGTGTATACCATTGTCTAGAATCATGTGTAGCGACATTTCATCCCTTTAACATGCTTGTTTTGTAGTACCATAATAAAACACCCTCCGCATGGAATGCAAAGCTTGAAGCTAAGACAAGGCATTTGATCGAACCACTATAAACCAAGAAATCCAATCTTGTAGGACCATGAAATAAATACTCTCCACATGGAATGCTAAGCTCAAGGCAAAGAAAAAGTATATATTTCACACTACTATGAACCAACAATGGAGGCCGTGAGATCCAACCCTTGTATCTCTCTCCCACTAGATGTTTTAGTATAAAGGTTTTTAAATACAAAATATGCATAAGCTAATTACACATAACCTTGCTCTTTATACATGTGAAAACACTTAGAAAAAAAAATTTTGATATTCTTTCTTTCAATCAATCGAATGTGCCCCTCGATCGATTGAAAAAATTAAAAAATTTGAACTTGACCATCTGACTTGTTTGATTGATACCCGATCACCTCTCGATCGATCGAAACAACACATTCGATTGATTGACTAGTAATCGAAAATCAATCTATTTAAAAATCTTGATCACTGTTTCACTCGATCGATCGAAAGTGATTTTTGATCGATCGAAACTCGTGAAACTCAAATTTTCAGATTTTCTCTAAGGCAGTTTTCAATGGGTTTTTCATGAACAAACAGCGATCATATGAACATAAGAGACAGAGATTGATATCTAAACTGATTTCCATTGATGTTATAGCATTAAAGTTCAAATTAACATACTTAATATCAAACTTAAACAACATCATAACATCAATTTCAGTTTTCATCAAAACATAATTTCAATCACCATGAAGAAAATCAATCAAATAACTTTCTACCATTATGAAATTATTATTCTTGATTCCAAAACTCACAAAACGTGTTATGCAAATTGGAAAATGAAGACCGCTTTGATACCAATTGTAGGATAATAGGATTAAATATGGTTTGAATCTCATATAAAACATACGCAGCGGAAATTTAACGGATCTACTTCATTCACAATTGATAATGAAGGAAAAATTCTGGATTTGTATCTCATACAAAACCCACAGCGGAAGCGACGAACTAGGATCTATTTCATTCATGATTGATAACGTGCACTACATAAATTTCAGAATTTAAGAACAAGATAGCGTACCTTGGTGTGGAGAAATTCAAAACAAAGATTAGAAGCACTTGGGAACACTTTTAATCTTCACTCCAATTCCACTTTACGCCCAAGATGTGTGGTCTCTCAATCAGTTTTTCAAAGGGAGAATGAAAGTGTGTCTCACACTCTCTCACACACCGTTTCTTTTTCTTTTCTAATCTCTTCTTATAAAAATTCTGTATGTTTCTCCCTTTATAACTAACTGATTATCTAATTGGGTTGGCCTATTGGGCCTTTCCAATTGGGCTTTAGTGTGTGGTTTGAAGTGGGACCAAAAGGGACCAATAAGACACTAGCTCCAATGGGTCTTGGGCTTTTGCGTCAACTCTTGACAAGTCCAAAGTTACCATTAATTATATTTAATACCACTATATAAATATAATTGCACTCTAAGCCTTATTAATAAATTATATCCCAAGACTTTATTAAACACGTAACCCCTTCATAAAATATTCGTAGTAACACAAAGTCATAAACGTAGACTGCCACTTTGTAAATTACTACATCTTATCCTTAAGTACCCGGTTTAATATTTTAAAGTTATTCATTATATATTTATGAAATCCAATTTCGTAAATATATACTTTAGTAATTTCTTACTAAAGTGGTTAGGCCTAACTCTCTGAATAACTGAAACCATTAAACTTATCTCAAGGGAATATTTTATATTTCTATCAAGAGACTATGAATTCCATCTTGAGAATACATGTTCCATCAACACTAAATGTGGCTGCCTAACATACTGAGGTTTTGACCGTCACTTCAGATCTCACTCCTGATATATCAAAGCAACCTACACTTCATGATCAGGTCCATTATTCTCTCAGGATTAAGAGTTCATGCAAATAGAAGTCGTGAGATTTATTATTCATTTGACAGTCATTAGGAGAATAATAAATCTCACAGCGGTCCTGTTCAATATGTCTTAACTCTTAAAATATATCAACATATCAACTAGAAGTCTTCACTTCCATGATCAAGACAAATCATCGTAGTTGACACGTTATAGTCTTCGCAGATGAAATGCCCAATTTCATCACCGACTACGAACTATAAATTCTGAGTTTACAAAGAACTTGTGATTTACATCTTCTGTGACTTTTCACATAAATCACATACAATGCATCTCATGGACTATATGATAATGTCCCATATTCATGTTACCATTATTTTAGATAATAATAAAATAACTTTATCAAACACAATATTAAGTCATACATCATATCAAACATAATGTCATACATAATATCATACATAGCATCATACAATAGGATTTAAGGGCACTAATCCTAACAATCTCCCACTTGCCCTAAAGACTATTGTGTACTAATCTAACTCCCATTCCTTCCAAATGTGACTCGAAAGTCCTTTGAGGCAAGGCTTTGGTAAAGGGATCTGCTAGATTATTTGCACTTTCAATCTTTGCTACCACAACATCTCCACGAGCAACAATGTCTCGAATGATGTGGTACTTCCTCTTAATGTGCTTTCCTTTCTTGTGATTCCTTGGATCTTTGGATTGTGCAACCGCTCCACTATTGTCACAAAACAATGTGATGGGAAACTGCTCCATTCTCACAACACCAAGATCAGAAAGGAATTTCTTGAGTCAAACAGCCTCCTTTGCTGCTTCACAAGCAGCAACGTACTCGGCTTCCATGGTGGAGTCCGCAATACAAGATTGCTTAACGCTCCTCCAACTTATGGCTCCACCTCCCAAGGTGAAAACACATCCTGAAGTGGATTTTCTAAAATCTAGATCTGACTAAAAGTCTGAATCTGTATAGCCAATGGGAATCAAATCCTCACAATGGTAAACAAGCATATAATCTCTCGTTCTCCTAAGATACTTGAGAATATGATTTACAGCTTGCCAATGTTTTGGTCCTGAATTTGATTAATATCGGCTGACCATGCCAACTGAATAACAAATATCTGGTCTAGTACAAAGCATGGCATACATGAGACTTCCCACTGCAGAAGCATAAGGAACTTGTCTCATCATATTCTCTTCCTCTTGAGTCTTAGGTCTTTGGTCATCAGACAGAGAACTCCATGTGTAAAAGGAAGCAATCCTTTCTTGGAGTTTTGCATGCTAAACCGTTCTAGGACCTTATCTATATATCCAGCTTGTGATAAGCCTAACATCTTATTCTTGCGATCTCGCCAAAGCTTGATCCCTAGAATAAAGTTAGCATCACCCAAGTCCTTCATATCAAATTGGCTTGACAACCAAACTTTAACCGATGACATTACCCCTACATCATTCCCAATGAGTAGAATATCATCAACATAAAGCACTAGGAACATTACTATTTTGTCTCGATGTCTTTTGTACACACATGGTTCATCAAGATTTTGTTCAAAACCAAATGACTTAATTGCTTGATCAAATCTGATGTTCCATGACCTAGATGCTTGTTTAAGTCCATAAATAGACCTATTCAACTTGCATACCATATGCTCTTGGTTCTTTGCTATGAAACCTTCTGGTTGCAACATGTATATTTCTTCTTCAAGATTGCCATTAAGAAATGCAGTCTTGACATCCATCTGCCAAATCTCATAATCATAATGAGCAGCAATGGATAAGAGAATTCTGATAGATTTAAGCATGGCTAGTGGCGAAAAAGTTTCATCATAATCAATACCTTCTTTTTATGTATACCATTTTCGCTACTAGTCTTGCTTTAAAGGTTTCAACCTTTCCATCTATCCCTCTCTTTCTCTTGTAAACCCATTTGCAACCAACAGGTTTAATGCCGTTAGGCGCCTTTACAAGATCCCATACATGATTGGAATCCATAGAATCCAATTCAAATTTCATAGCTTGGACCCAATGATGTGCATCTATATCACTCATTGCTTCATCATAAGTGTAAGGATCCGATTCAGCCTCTTCTGAGATAGTCTCATAAGTTTCTCCCAAACCTATGAATCTTATAGGAGGCCGAATAATTCTCCCATTATGACGAGGCACCTGTGTACTAGACATCTCATGAGTAGTATCTTATGGTGTATCTAATACAGTCACATCATCCCTAGTTTCATCCATTGGTTGTTCAACTACAGGTTCATTCATTTCAGCCAAGACAACTCTACTTCTAGGAGTAAAATTATTCATATAGTCATTTTCCAAGAATTTGGCATTTGTGCTAACAAACACTTTATTATCCTTATGACTATAGAATAAACCTCCAACTGTTCCTTTTGGATACCCTACAAAAAATACCACTTCTGTTTTAGACTGTAACTTGTCAGACTTTCCTTTCAACACATGTGCTGGACAACCCCAAATGTGGAGATGTCTCATACTAGGCTTACACCCATTCCACAACTCTACAGGTGTTTTAGGAATAGACTTCGAAGGTACTAAATTCAGAAGATACATTGTAGTATTTAAGGCATATCCCCAAAAGGAAATTGGTAGAGTCGAATAACTCAACATGGACCTAACCATATCTAAAAGAGTTCTATTCCTTCTTTTTGCTACACCATTTTGTTGTGGAGTTCCAAGTGCAGTCAACTGGGATATAATCCCATTTTCAGTCAAGTAATCCTTAAAATCACCAAGAAGGTATTCGCCACCTCGATCTGATCGAATGGCCTTTATGTGTTTTCCTAATTGATTCTCAACTTCAGCCCTAAACTCTTTGAACTTTTCAAAGGCTTCGGACTTCCGCTTCATTAGGTACACATAACCAAATCTAGAGTAATCATCAGTGAAAGTAATGAAATACTCATAGCCACCTCTTGCTTGGATTGACATAGGACTACATACATCTGAATGTACTAGTTCTAGCAAATCTTGCGCTTTTCTACCTTTTGCATTAAAAGGTCGTTTGGTCATTTTACCTTCCAAACAAGATTCGCAAACTGGAAAACCATCAAAGTCCATGGGCTGTAAAAGTCCATCTTTGATTAGTCTTTGAATCTTATTTGAATTAATATGACCTAAACGCAAGTGCCATAGATATGCATCACTAGTAGAAGGAAACTTTCTCTTTAATGATTTCACATGAGAGTTACTATCTAATTCAGAATTGTATAATTCATGCTTATCAGGAGTTAAAATATAAAGACCATCTACAATATTGACAGAACAGATAAACACTTTATCCTTCTTTATTACAACATTGTCTTTCAGGATAACACAATATCCATGTTTACCTAAGTAAGTTGCAGAAATTAAATTCCTACGAACATTAGGTACATACAAACAGTCTTCCAATATTAAAACTCTAGACTTAAAACACAAATTAAACACTCCAACAGCTTCAACCGGAATCTTGCTCCCATCAACCAAAGTAAGAAATAGTTCTCCCTCATTCAACTTTCTGGTCTCCTAGAACCCCTGCAAAGAATTGCAGATATGATTAGTACAACTTGAATCCACACACCAGGAATCTGTTGGATTCTGTACCAAACATATTTCAAGAAGAAATGAACTTTTCATACCTTTATTCTTGGCAGCCTTGTATGTTGGACAATTCCTCTTCCAATGTCCTTTCTCACCACAATGGAAACACTTTCCTTTGGTTTTCTTTCCTTTGTTGGAAAGCCCTAAGGCAATTTGTTTACCATCTTTCTTAGTGAAGTCCTTCTTCTTCTTCTTCTTACCCTTGCCTTTCGACTTAGGTTGAGAAGTAGAAGCTTCACCCACATTGGCTTCAACACTAGAAGTACCAAGGATGCCTTCCGCCGCCACTAACTCATTCATTAATTCAGACAAAGAATAAATCTTTTTGTTCATATTATAATTGAGTCTGAATTCCTTGAATGATTCTGTAGTATTTGGAGTATCATATCCACTTGGGATTCTCCATCAATGTCGGCACCTAAAACTTCTAATGTGTTCAGATTAGCAATCATCCTAAGACAATGCTCCCTCACTGAACTTCCTGCAGCCATTTTGGTATTATAAATTTGCCTCATGGTTTCTTGCCTTGCAGAACGGCCTTGCTCACCAAACATCTCCTTCAGACTATGCATTATGTCCGAAGCAAGTTCTACATCCTGCATTTGATGCTGTAGAACATTTGAGATAGATGCTAGGATGTAGCACTTGGCCATCTCATTAGATTTCTGCCAACGATCATATCGTTGTTTTTCCTCAAGAGGAGCATCTAATGAAGGAAAGTTAGGACATGGTTGAGTAAGCACATATTTGTGCTCTTCAGCAGTAAGAACAATGTCCAAATTTCTTTTCCAATCAACATAGTTGGATCCAGTCAGTTTGTTTTGGTTAAGAATAGAAACAAGTGGGCTAAATGATGCCATGACAAAATCTGAAAATAATAAACATTAGGGCTTTCGGGTATGCCACGTCGCATTCCAGATTATCCAGATGCTTACGCTGGATGGAATGCCCTTAGCAGTTTTGGCTCTTATATATCCGTAGTTGGGATTCGTCGTTTCTTCGTGGTCGTAACAATCACTTCAAGCAGTGGAAATAACAAAAGATGTGCTCCAAGTCCTTGGGCTGTTGAACAGAATTCAACCACACTGGAATGGATGGTACAAAGTCCTCCAGCTTTTCATACTTTTGGAGAACTTCCAGCTATGAATATAATAAATAAATTGGACATTATCAATTTAGCATAAAAGCATATAATATGGAACCTTAATAAAACCATAAAATAATATATGCAACGACAACCCAATCTCATATTCAATATCCCTCAGCATAGAGTGAACATAAAATAATATGATTGATTGAGAACTATTCTCATTATTAGTGCTATCATGATAACTCTTATCAAACACTAATAATATGCCGTTTTACATTTAGCCTCTAAGTAATAATAGTAAGAACTCAGCATAGAGGATACTAAAATATTTAGTCTAGTGTATACCATTGTCTAGAATTATGTGTAACCACATTTCATCCCTTTAACAGGCTTATTTTGTAGTACCATGATAAAACACCCTCCGCATGGAATGCAAAGCTCGAAGCTAAGACAAGGTGTTTATCAAACCACTATAAACCAAGAAATTCAATTTTGTAGGGCCATGAAATAAATACTCTCCGCATGGAATGCTAAGCTCGAGGCAAAGACAAAGTATATATTTCACACTATTATGAACCAACAATGGAGGCCGTGAGATGCAACCCTTGAATCTCTCTCCCACTAGATATTTTAAAATAAAGGTTTTTAAGATTAAGTCCCATAATAATGCTAGACACGTTGAAAAAATAATCCTAATCTAATTAGGAATAAATTTCATTAAACTAGCATTAACGTATATAAATATATATCTAACGTAATAAAAATCTTTATTATATATAAAAATCTATATTATATATAATATAATATAATATAATATACAAATTCATATATAATATATAATTATTACTTTATATATATATAATATAATATCATATCATATATTATATTATATATACATATAATTGTCAGAGAAGGCTAGAATCCTTACGGATTCACTTTTTCTAAGGCATGCAATTACAAACCAAGCCATGCATTGAAGTCTACACAGATTCACTTTTTATGCATGCATCACTTTTTCTAAGGCATGCAATTACAAACCAAGCCATGCATTGAAGTCTACCCATGCAACAAATTCTAAGTGATGCAATCAACATCCAAGAGATGTAAAACTTCATCCACGTACAGTACGGTTACAATCAAAAGTCAATCCGTATATTCAATATCGCATCAAGCCAAAACTATTAAATGGTTTATTAATGCCAAGCGGTGCAACATCAATGCGCCAAGTCATGTATGTCACATAGAAGAATCCGTATAACCATATATATATATATATATATATATAGAAACCAAGGCACATAAAACAATGCCTTTCAATCTAAAACAGTGCCTTTGACATTTGACAGTTACATGATTTCATATTAGCAACTATCTCAAGACACGGCACTATTAACAAGATTTGGCACTATTCAATCCCACTTGCAATATATATACACGGATTCTATGAAAATTAAAATCGATGACACAACACCATAATTTGATGCAGAAAATTGTAACACAAAGATAACGGTTTTCTTTAAATTCTAAAATTCAATCACACGCAATACAATCATGATATGAAAACCTGGCTTTGATACCAATTGAAGGAAAAATTCTGGTTTTGTATCTCATACAAAACCCACAGCGGAAGCGACGAACTAGGATTTATTTCATTCATGATTGATAACGTGCACTACATAAATTTCAGAATTTAAGAACAAGATAGCGTACCTTGGTGTGGAGAAATTCAAAACAAAGATTAGAAGCACTTGGGAACACTTTTAATCTTCACTCCAATTCCACTTTACGCCCAAGATGTGTGGTCTTTCAATCAGTTTTTCAAAGGGAGAATGAAAGTGTGTCTCACACTCTCTCACACACCGTTTCTTTTTCTTTTCTAATCTCTTCTTATAAAAATTCTGTATGTTTCTCCCTTTATAACTAACTGATTATCTAATTGGGTTGGCCTATTGGGCCTTTCCAATTGGGCGTTAGTGTGTGACTTGAAGTGGGACCAAAAGGGACCAATAAGACACTAGCTCCAATGAGCCTTGGGCTTTTGCGTCGACTCTTGACAAGTCCCAAGTTACCATTAATTATATTTAATACCACTATATAAATATAATTGCACTCTAAGCCTTATTAATAAATTATATCCCAAGACTTTATTAAACACGTAACCCCTTCATAAAATATTCGTAGTAACACAAAGTCATAAACGTAGACTGCCACTTTGTAAATTACTACATCTTATCCTTGAGTACCCGGTTTAATTCTTTAAAGTTATTCATTATATATTTATGAAATCCAATTTCATAAATATATACTTTAGTAATTTCTTACTAAAGTGGTTAGGCCTAACTCTCTGAATAACTGAAACCATTAAACTTATCTCAAGGGAATATTTTATATCTCTATCAAGAGACTATGAATTCCATCTTGAGAATACATGTTCCATCAACACTAAATGTGGCTGCCTAACATACTGAGGTTTTGACCGTCACTTCAAATCTCACTCCTGATATATCAAAGCAACCTACACTTCATGATCAGGTCCATTATTCTCTCAGGATTAAGAATTCATGCAAATAGAAGTCGTGAGATTTATTATTCATTTGACAGTCATTAGGAGAATAATAAATCTCACAGCGGTTCTGTTCAATATGTCTTAACTCTTAAAACATATCAACATATCAACTAGAAGTCTCCACTTCCATGATCAAGACAAATCATCGTAGTTGACACGTTATAGTCTTCACAGATGAAATGCCCAATTTCATCACCGACTACGAACTATAAATTCTGAGTTTACAAAGAACTTGTGATTTACATCTTCTGTGACTTTTCACATAAATCACATACAATGCATCTCATGGACTATATGATAATGTCCCATATTTATGTTACCATTATTTTAGATAATAATAAAAT